>NW_007734262.1:68312-72887 GCF_000696425.1 Galeopterus variegatus | reverse complement strand
AGGGGTGTACTCAGGCTCTGTACTTCTGCCTTATATCTAGTTTACTTCTGATGGAGTATGACACATCCTACTTAATGTTTGATCCGTGCTTCCAAGTTTCCACAGTCTTCTGTCTGAGTTTCAATTTGAGAAGAAAACTAGCAACAAAAAGAAGAAAGCTTAAATGGCATTTACCTCCATAGAGTTCAGATACCAACAACAGATAGAGAAAAGGGAACAACCACTTAGCCTTACATAGGGACCTATTTGGACATCAAAATTTTCCAAAAGAACTAGAACAAATAAAAATCTGACAAGAAGCTACAGTACTCAGCTTCCAGGAGACTTCTAAGACAGCAGAAAGCTCACATTAGGAGCACATGAGTACTCGATGTGCAGTCATTGTAATGGGGAAAGAATTATAGTATCAAGACCTAAACTGGTTGCTATAAATTATCCCAGGTAATTCTCACTGCAGCCACTTATATATGAAAAAAACTGAATTTTAATGAGGTTAAGTGGCTGCCCCCAAAGAGGATGTGTTTAGTCATTAGAAACCCATTGTAAGTGCTTATGCATTTGTTTTATAATATTCTCATGCCTATTAAAGTTTTTATTATGGAACAAATTTATGGCTTGTTACACTAATTAGGACTTTATATTCACATTCTTAGCGCATGATTTTTAAAAATGTTTAATAGTAAATGTTCCATTTATCTAAATGGACCCAAACAGCACTTCTATGCTAAAACAAAGTCCAAAAAAAGAAAAGAAAAGAAAATCATCCTACAATAAACCACTCTAAGCCTGTTACTGAACCCAACTCCAGCTGCCTACCCCAAACAAAAACCCTGGCTTGGCTCAACAAAATCTGTTACAGACCCAGGGCATTCAGCTCCTGGCTTAGGCTCACCAAAATGTTATTGAACCCAAACAAAAAGAAACAACCCAAAAGTCAAATGTTGGTGAAAATGGAAGTCAGTTTTTACTCAGGAACAGCAGTGATCTGAGTAGAGATGTTGGGCTAACGCATCTCTCTGACAAAACTGAAGTAGAATAGCCAGACTAAAACCATCTCAAAGAGTCAGATTTACTGAGGGGGTTGTAAAGAAAGGGTTGAGGGAATGGAATCTGGGAAACGAAAAGCAAGAGGGAGCGGGAGGTACAGGGGGCCAGGTGCAAATTCTCACCGAGACTCCTTCTGGCTTCTGTTTTTGTCTTTGATGTTATCTTAGGATCCTGCTTCCTGGTAGAACTAGCGGAGCTTTACTGATATCTTCCTTGGTTTCTCAGGGTTGGATAGTATATGTCTTGTGGCAAGTTTGCAACTCCTGGCTGACTGGGAAACAACTTTACATTATGTAAATAATGTTATCTTGCCCTATAACCAAGTTTCAAAATATCAAATAACCATGGGAAAATAGAGAGCTTAGAGAAATACGTCCTAAGAAAAAAAGTGTCCCCCCTGCCATTTTGTTTCCCAAAGCCCATGAGGTTTTGGGTCCCAACAGGGCTACAGTCCTGTTCACTCCAACAAACCTTTTGGATAGTGCCTGGACGGTATCAGAGATTTAGCAATAGTTGCATGGGTTAGCACTACCTTCCGATATAACCATATGGACATGCTGGATAGAAAGTGTATCCTTTTTAAAGTACATGAGTGAGTAATGTATAAACTCAAAGAGTGTAGGCTAAATAAAAAATGGTATATAAAAAAGAAAGTCCAAATATGGTTTCATTCATGCTACTTGTATTGACAATGATAAGGAAGAGGAAAATGAAATTTACTCATATAAATATAAATTAAATTTCTTCAGTCCTCCAGATATGGTTGGATATTGAAAACAAATAATTTTAATCACATTAATTCTAAAACTTGCAGAGTATAAAAACGTGAGAATTTTTTCTTAAGTTTCTAGTTAGAAGATTCAGAAAACAGTGGACTTATTATTCATGATGAAAGAATATTAAAGTAGCAGGAATTCCATTAGATGAATAAACACTTAAATAAACATGAGAAGGCTGCATGAAAGAAATAGTCGTGCATCACGTAATGACATTTCAGTCAATGACAGACTGCATATATGATTATGGTCCCATAAGATTAAATACTGTATTTTTTCTGTACCTCTTCTATGTTTTGATATATTTAGATACACAAATACTTATCCTTGTGATACAGTTGCCTTACAATTGCCTACAGGATTCAGTACAGTAACATGCTGTACAGGTTTGTAGCCTAAGAGCAGTAAGTAGACTATACCGTATAGCCTAGGTGTGTAGTAGCCATACTGTCTAGGTTTGTGGAAGTACACTCTGTGATGTTCTCACTATGACTACATTGCCTAACGATCCATTTCTCAGAATGTATCTCTGTCTTTAAGTGGTGCATAACTGTAAAATGTAAGGCTAAATGTGTGCTTTGAGGACTATGACTAGATGTTAATTAAAGACGCTACTTCTCAAAACTTTTCCAGGTTAGAATGCTGACAGTTGTGTGAATGGATTCTTCATTTATACAACATAAATCCTGCATCTATTCTATATGGTATTCCAACAGAGTGAATTGGTACTTTATCAGACATTTTTAAATGTAACCATGAGATATGACAACTAATAGATTAAATTTGTTAATTATGTTAAACAGTTACAGAGTGGAGAGTTTGAATGTTCTTTTATTATAAAAAGGTTTTATTCAGAAAGATTTAAAAGCTGCTTTATTTTAACACTCTTAGAGGAAGGTTATTAAAAATGTTAAATAGTTCCATTAATGGTTATTAATCTCATTTATCCACCCAGCATTTTGTGAAGGAGAGTTTCTATATGCACGTGTACATGTCACCTGCTTGAGAACTATTAGAAATTCAGACTTAGGGACCTAACACCAGTACCACTAACTCAGCATCTCTGGGACTACAGCTCAGCATTGGCTTTTATAAGAAGCTAATTAGGTTGGTTTGGGGGCACAGGAGTTTGGGAACCGAGGGTGTAACTTATGTGTGGGTACATGTAGAGTATGCAAAGGTAGATTTCATAACTCCTGCCCTCATCAATCTTTTGTATAATTTGGTATCTTAATAAAATTAGACATAATAAAACTTAATAATAACTCTGAATAAAAGGGGTTGGCATTTCATCTACTTCAATATTATGTGTTGAAATAGCTTTCATATATTTATTTTTTAGTAGTCCTAGATTTCTTCTATGAACTACTGACATTTAAAGGAAATTCAAAATCTGTTTCTGTTTGCACCACAGTATACCAATTTCTTTAGGTTTTGAGACTTTTGTAAATATGCATTAGGCATGTGACATCTTAAAATTTCTTTGTCAGTTATACCGATCATTTGTATCTGTAATAGAGCAACCCAAAAGGGTACTTTTGGCATCCTTCTATCCATGTGAAAGTTGACATTAAAGAACATGCATTATGTCATTGGACTGACACACCAGACCAAGTCAAACACTGATAATACAGTCCCAACATCTTGGTGATGGTGGGAACTATAGCACAGATAGGACCAGAGCCACTGCTAATGGAATTGCGCAGGTTGCCCAACCAGTACAGCATCCTAGCATTGGGTCTGTCCAGAGGAAGAGGCACACTTTTCTACTCTGTTCAATAGCTCATCCTATTTGTCAAGCATAGTGCCCATGGGGTCATCTCATCAACACAGTGTGCCTATTACAAATTGTAATAATTCTTTATACCCCTTACAGGACCACTCACTCCCCAACCCCACTCCCTTCCTCACCCCCATCTCTAGTTTCCTTAGGTTCGTTCTCTCCTTTTGCAAGTTCCATGTATTATTGTGGTCTTTTTCTTTCTTTTTTTGTTACAATGAATATGCAGATAGATAGATAGAAAGATAGATAGATAGATAGATAGATAGATAGATAGATAGATAAATAAATAAGGGGTGGTGCTTTTGTGAAAAAGTTCACCCAGGGCAGGTGGCTTTTTCCAACTCACATTGAGGTTCTAGAGGCAGCCCTGGGTGGTCTTGACTGCCCAAGTCTTGAAGAAACATGAGATCCCATGAAATCACAGATGTGGAGGGTTAGGCTCAGTAAGAGAAGGACAATGTACTTGCTCTGTGGAACTCACATGCGAATCATAGGAGACAGCACACAAAGAAACAAATGAGCCAGGACTTTACTATGAAGAGAATCAAGAAGAGTAATGGAATAGAAGTGCCTGGTGCAGGAGTTGCCATTTTTTTTTTTGTCTTTTTTCGTGTCCGGCAACGGATCGCAACCCTCAGTGTCGCGCCCTTACCGGACCAGGACCGGCAACGGGATCGCAACCCTCGGCTTTGCACCCGCACCTCGCTCAGCCAGTGAGCGGGAACCGGTCTGTATGTGGGATCCGAACCCTCGGGGGGAGCGCCGCCGCGCTCCCAAGCGGCGCACTGCAGCAGTGCGCCACCAGCCGGCCCCAGGAGTTGCCATTTGAGATGTTCAGGGTGGTTTCTAAGCTGTGGATAATGAAAAGTAGCGAGCAAAGATCGAGACAGCAGCACTGTAGACAGAAAAAAGCCCTACAGTGAGAACTACTCGAATTATGAAATAAAAGTTTATTTTTCTATTTATTTG
>NW_007734262.1:17860-67579 GCF_000696425.1 Galeopterus variegatus | reverse complement strand
TTGGTTGTCTTTTAACTCTGTTAATTATTGCTTTTTCTGGGCAGAAGCTCTTTAGTTTGATATAATCCCATTTGTTTATTTTTCCTTTGGTTGCCCGTGCTTTTGGGGTCTTATTCATGAAGTCTGTGTCCAGACCTATTTCCTGAAGTGTCTATCCTATGTTTTCTTTAAGAAGTTTTATTGTTTCAGAGTGTATATTTAAATCCTTAATCCATTTTGTGTTGACTTTAGTGTTTGGTGAAAGGTATGGGTCTAGTTTCATTCTCCTGAATATTTATACCCAGTTATCCCAGCACCATTTGCTAAAGAGGCAGTCTTTTCCCCAGTGTATAGGCTTATTGCCTCTGTCAAAGACAATGAAATCTTCTGTATAGTTAGATCATACAGTGTAATACCTGGCACTGGCACTGAACAGGTATTTAGTAAATATTTATTTCCATCCTTCCTCTTCTATGAGGTAGTTCAGCTGTTCTCCTTCCTTTCTTCATTCCTCCCTCAATTTTTCTCTTTTCTTCTTACTATTTATTAATTCTTCCAATAACTAATGCTTTGCAGCAGTGCCCAACACTTTACCTACAGCAGCAGTTTTTAACCTTGGCTGCTCATTAGAATCACTTGCAACACTTTTAAAACATTTCACCTCTGGAGATTGTTTTCACTGTTGTGGGATAAGACATGCTCATTGGTATTTCTTAAAATTTACCAGGAGAGTCTAATGGGCTTAGAACCAGGAGACAGACAACTAAATAATCATGACACAGTAATAGGAGATCGATAATAGAAAAACTCAGTAGGCGCTAGGGTGAACACACCATCCCGATCTCAGGATGTGGGTGGGGCAACTCCTGAGAAATGCTTCTTGAGCTGGTCAGGAAGGGAAGGCATATTAGTTTTTTTCTGTTGCTTATAACAAAACCAGAAACTGGTTGATGTATAAAGGAACAGAATTTATTTCTTATAGTTTTAGAGGTTGAGAAGTCTGAAGTCTAGGGATCACATCTGGTGAGGGGCTTTTCTCGGTGGTACCTCTACAATGACACAAGATATCACCAAAATGGCAAAAATGGCAGAGCAGAGAGAGAGCTTACTCCTTACTCCTCCTTTCAAAGCCCTCAAGACCATGTCCATGACCACCATTAAACTATCAATGGATTAATCCATTTAGTTGGGCATGGTCCTCACAATCTAATCACCATTTTAAGATTCCACTTTTCAATTACCATAATAGGATTTTCCACCCTCTTAACACTGTCACAGTGAGGGTTAAGTTTCTGAAACATAGACTTTGGGGGATGCAATTCAATCCACAGCAGAAGGACACATGGGCAGTTGAAAGAATCAGGGAAAAAGGAAGAGAAGCTTTTATACAAAGAGGAAAGGATATATGAAAACACAGTTTGGAATTGCCCCAGCTAGGTGAATACATTGGAACTTAATAAGATAAGAGGCTAAAAAAATAAGCGGAGGCTGAACTTGCTGCGCCAAGCTAAGTGTTTGGATTTTATCCTATAAGACTTAATAGGAGATTAATAAGATCAGATATACATTTTGAAAATACCCCCCTGAGAAAATGATGATGAATAAATTGAAGGGCATGTAAAATGACATCAAGGAGGCCAGTGGGGATGTTCTTGCAGTGATCCATGGACAAAATGAAAGAACAGGGATGAAGAGAAGTTGGGGACAAATGGTTTTAAAAAATCAAAGATAAGAAGTTTTCAAATATATGTTTAAAGTTTCTGGCTTGAGCGACTAGTAAAATAGTGATCCATTCTCTAGGATAGACAATATGTCATGAGATCAATCTCTGGAAAGAAGCTGATGATGTCCATTTGTACCAGTTGTATTTCAGATGTCTGAAGGATACCCAAATGGAAAGATAGGTTCAGCAAGCAATGGATTTATAGATCTCAATCTGCAGAAAATTCTTAAAGAGAAGACATAGGAGTCATTTAAGAGATTAACGAATCTCTGTGTATGAAATTTCTTGGGGAAGAGCATTCAGATTGAAATGAGAAGAGAACCAAAGACAGAGACCAACAGAACACCAATATTTAGTTGCATACACCCACACATGTGCATTTCCCTTTCTGTGTCACTGGGAAGTGGGTGTCCAGCTGGAGACTACATCTCCCATGCACTTAAGAGTGTCTGAACGACTATTTTCATCCACAAGACATGAATAGAAGTTATGTGTGTAATGTTCATATAAAGGCTTTTAAAAAGAGTATATGCTTTTTGGCAGGTTTTTCCCCCACTTCCTTCTTCCACCTTATTTCAAACAATAAATAGGGGCTAAGACTGGCAGAGACATAAATGAAAGGTCCTTTGGTCTGTGAATAATCAGAGTGAAAAGCAACTAAGAGCACCAGCTTTGCACTGCTAAATGAGCAAGAAATGAACTTCTCTGTGCTAAGCCACTGAAATTGCCATATCCAATAGAGTGATTCTGGGCACTATAGTATTGCTTATCAGATCTAGTCTCCTCTTTCTACCTTATTCATTCAGATTCTATTCCTTATTCAAAGCCAGTTCAATTTCTTTCCTTAAATAAATTCTTTACACCACAGTAGCCTTCAATGACAGTTTCCTTTTCTGAACTCTTAGTATGATTTTTGGTCACTTCTTTGGCAAATAATCATCCTTTTTTAAACATTTATTGTCATTTTAATTGACTTTTCATGTATTTTTGGTTTCTATCTCCCTCTAGGACAGATAGACTTGCATAGAGTATATTTTTCATATATTTTTTTACAAAAGATGAAAAAACTGGGTTTTTTTCTGCATAAGAAAAGACAATTCCTAAACTAAATTCCAAAATAAAAGAGAAAATGGGAGAATTTTGAATTTTAATGTTGATTGAATAATTATATAAAAGTTACATGCTTGGCAAGGAAACTAAGCCTCTCCGTGTTGGTGCTTTGAATAATGAAGATTACGTTCTAGGAGAATAATAGACTATAGAACCAACTAGATTTCTGTGTTCCTTAATCTGCCATCTCAAGCATTTACCTTTACATTTGAAATAATCATAAAACTCACCAGACACATCACAAGCTATGTCACTCAGTTTTTAAAATTAATTAATTAATTAATATTATTATTTTACATTCTAAGATGTTGCAGAGCATTTGGGGGGGAGGGGAAAGGGGAAGAAGATACGGTGGGAGGAAGAAAAAGGAGGAGGGACATGGTTGAGGCCTGTGGCACTCCCTTCATTCCAGAAGGGGAACCCGAGGGGCTTCTGGTGGTGGCTCGGTCATGGCATGGCTGGATGAGGACATTGGGGGGGCATGGCTGAGGCCCTTGGCCCCCCAGTGCCCCAGCTCAGGAGTCTGAGGTACTTCTGNAAAAATAGACTATAGAACCAACTAGATTTCTGTGTTCCTTAATCTGCCATCTCAAGCATTTACCTTTACATTTGAAATAATCATAAAACTCACCAGACACATCACAAGCTATGTCACTCAGTTTTTAAAATTAATTAATTAATTAATATTATTATTTTACATTCTAAGATGTTGCAGAGCATTTGGGGGGGAGGGGAAAGGGGAAGAAGATACGGTGGGAGGAAGAAAAAGGAGGAGGGACATGGTTGAGGCCTGTGGCACCCCCCTCATTCCAGAAGGGGAACCCGAGGGGCTTCTGGTGGTGGCTCGGTCATGGCATGGCTGGATGAGGACATTGGGGGGGCATGGCTGAGGCCCTTGGCCCCCCAGTGCCCCAGCTCAGGAGTCTGAGGTACTTCTGGCAGCGGCTTGGTGGTTGTCACTGGGCTGGACACGGATGTTGGGGGGTGTGTGGCTGAGACCCTTGGTGCCCCCTGCCAACCTGGGAGCCTGGAGTGCTTCCAGCGGTGGCCTGGTGATCACTGCTGGGCTGGATGTGGACATCAGAGGGGCATGGCTGAGGCCCTCAGCCCTCTCCCAACCCCAGCCTGGGAACCTAGGGGGCCTCCAGTCCATCTAGGTTTTATAGGTGTTCTTTGGTGGTGTTAGACCTTCATTGGTTAATATCAGAAATTTGTCTCTGATCTGATTTGTTTTTTCTTTCAGTTCTGTGTTGGATTGTTTGCTGTTCCCACCACTTAAACTCTGCACTGGAATTAATTTGTTGTCCTTTGTTTACATCTAAAATGGGGGAACTTCCTGTGGGGACCAGCACTTGAGCTGTGTGGTTGAGCTAAATTGCTGCTTTGCTGCTGACTCCCTGGGGAACGCTTTTTGTGCAGCTCATGTTTTAATTGTTGACCTTGTAAGAACTTCTGGGCCTTGTGAGGTCTGGTACATCTGGTTTATGTGGAAACTCTGGTCGGGGTCTGAGTCTTTTCAGCAAACTGCACCCCCTGCAGTTCTGTATTCCTCACCAGTCTCCTCTGAGTGGTCCTGTGCTGATCGGAGGGCAGATCAGCTGTCCATGATGTGCCCCATTTTTCCCCTGGTGGCTCGTCTCCCCCGCTATGGCCTGTGCTCCAAGCACTTGCCATGGGACAAGCCGTGCGCTGGTCCCTTGCGGTGACTCACCAGCCTCTGAGTGGCTCCTTTTCTTCAGTTGTTGTGGCTCCTCATTCCTATGTGGGTCAACGGGAACCCTGTCAGTGGTCTAGCTGGCCTGGGGGCTGCCAAGGCCCTCTTCTCCTCTGCAGCCTCCAACAGCTTCACACAAAGGGCACATCTGTGGCTTTTGACATGTCTTGCTCCATGTGCTCACCAGGGTCAGCCTTGAAATGGCCGGGGCTCAAAAAATTCCGAGCAGTCCTTTCTTTCTCTCATCGTGTCCTCTCCTGCCTTCGTGCACTCCGCAGATCTCTCTTCCTCTTTCCCTGAGCTCTAGAGGCCCCAGCTTGGCAGTTTGCTGCTTTTTAAGAGCTGTAAATTCGTTGATTGTGATGGGAGAGAGTGATGCTGGGGACTGTTTGTTCTTCCACCTTGATCTGAAGTTGTTGCTCATTTTGTTATTTATAAACATTAACTGAAATTAGTAGTAAATAATTTACATTGTTTTGTATTATGTATATTTTTCTTGGACTTATTGTTGTTATACTTTTTGGCCAACTAATTTCATTCGTTCATAATAAGATTATGTTGAAATTTGATATTATAACCAACATTAACTTTATCTTTCAAAATCTATGAAAAATGTGCTTTGTACTATAATGCAATGTGTTAGATTTCTCCAGTTCTTGCTCAATGGTTGAAATTAGGGGTGGAAGACAGAGAATTGTGTCCCCTAGTTCTGTCCCCTTTGGGCATGGTCATGGACATTTCTATACAGGTCTCACTACATCCTAAAACTTCCATCTCTGAAAGGCTCCTGGCCTATAGCCCAACAAGTATTTTATTCCCAAAGTTGTAGCTAAAATAAATGACTCTACATCTTTATTTCCCATCCATCAACTGCATAGTAGACTATAGGGTTAATTTGTTACTCTACCCTTTTGAGGGCAAAATAGGTGACAAATGGTTTCATTATATTTCTGTTTTAGAAGGAATCATTTCTGCAAATGTGAGGCTTTGGAAATCATGCCTAAGGGACAGAATTAGGAAGTGAAAATATTTTTCGACAAAAGCATCAAAGTTTTATGACCATAGCCCAAGAACAATGAGACAGAAACAGAATGGGTTATTTAGAACTATACAGCTACAAAGGCTCTTTTTCTATCACAACTATTTCAGTGAAAAAGAATAATGGGTCAGAAGATATTTTTAGAGTACTTTGCTGCTTCTCCTGCAGTGTTAAATCTTTATTTGTCTTTGTTATTTGTCATACAGAAGTCTGTACTTCAAAAGAAAAATGGCATAACTTCCAAATGGATCCCTGCACGTGTATTCTCCCTAAGAAGGGCTCCAGTGTGTCTGTAGTCAGGCTGTATAGCACTGCTTACCTTCGTCATGCTGCTGCCTTAGTGTGGAAAGGGAAAGAAAGCAGGAAGTGAGGCAGAGGCAACTAGTACATTTCCAGTTTTTACATCCACAGTATCTGGAATCTAGTGCCATGTCACCTGGAAATAGTGACTGAAACTAAGTATTTTAAAACTGAGAAAAATGAATTGATAGACAAATGCTTTTATTTACAGTTCTGAATCATTATAATTTAAAATAATTTGAACATGCAAATACCTAAAAGCATCATCTAGATGATGGCATTTGTATTTTAATAGTTCATAATTATGAGCCACAATTGCCCCAATTAGGTTTACTGGAAATTAGTTGTTTATCTTCTAAGTGTAGATAGAGAATAGAGTTTCCATAGTCCTCTGCATATAGATCTTTCTTTTGAGATGAGATCTCTGCTTCAATTTGAATAAAATTCATAGGTTTATAGTCATAGACATTTTATTTTTTTCTTTATTTTTATTTTTTATTTTTATTTTTATTTTTTTTATTTTAGATCTTTCTTTTGAGATGAGATCTCTGCTTCAATTTGAATAAAATTCATAGGTTTATAGTCGTAGACATTTTATTTTTTTCTTTATTTTTATTTTTTATTTTTTAAATTATTATTTTTTATTCTTGGCCACAAAACAAGTCTTAAGACATTTAAAAAAGACTAAGATCATAGAAAATATGTTCTCTGACCACGATAACAGAAGGAAAATCAGAAAATTCACAAATGTGTGGTAAAAACAACACTCCCTTAAATAAACAATGGGTTAAAAATATCACAGAGAAATTAGAGAGTACTTTGAGACAAAAATCAAAATGCAACATATCAAAATGTGTAGAATTCAGGGCTCACGCAGTGCTTAGAGGAAAATTTATACTTGTAAACACCTATATTAAAATGCTACATTCTTTTTTAAGGTATTAATCTCTTTGTAAATTTCCTCCTTCACATCCTGAATTCTTTTTTCTTGTTTTGTTGTGTTGTCTAACCGAGTCTTTTTGTATGTCAGTGAATTTCCTTAAGACCGTTGCTTGGAATTCCTTTTCAGTCATTTCAGGGGTTTCTTGCTCTCTAGGGTGTCATATTTGAGAATAACTGTATTCTTTTGGTGGTCATATTTTCTTGGGTTTTTGTATTCCTAGTATCTCTATGTTAATGTCTGGTCATCTGGTAGAGCAGTTGCTCCTTCTATTACTCTGGAGTGGGCTTTGAGGAGAGAGATGTCCTTTTCTTTTTCTGGTCTCCACTGGTGACTTTCCTTGTGTCGCTGTAGTTGAGTGTCTGGCAGGCTTCCTGCATAGTAGTTGTGGCTACTGCTGTGGCGCCCACCACTTTTGTGGCAGCCCTGGCTGTGGCAGTGGCTGTGGTGGGCCACCTGAGTGGAAGTGGTGTTTTTGGTGTGTTCCTGGGTATGCTGCCCTCAGTGCCTGCCTTAGGACCCTGGTTGTGCTCTGTTTCTTGTCTGCATCTGGGAAAAGGGGGCTGGTGTGTTCTCAATATTGTTTTCTAATGCAAGTGAAGAAACATTACAAATAAGTTGTTAAAATGAATTCAAAAGAAACTTCATATTTGGCAATTGTACAGCATTGAAAACTACATTGTAAGTGACTGATTAATTCCAGTCCGTTTCATTCTAGTCCCTAAGAAAAATTAATACCCTTTAATCATCCAATAGGAAAATGTATTCTTAAATAACATCAGTGTTTCTGAAACTTTCAGAATCTGCAGACCACTGAATAGATGATGATATACATGCAGATCACATGTTTTAAATTAAAAAGCAGGTTCATCATGGCTTTTAATATGAATATTAAATATATTTCAAAAGTAAAATTAACAATAGTTATTTTAAGTTATAAAAGGGATGATGTTGTTGATAGGAACCTTTCACCAAGGTATTTGTTTCAGGCTCAGTAACAAGTACTTTGGACCAAAAATCATACTAACATTCAAAAAAAGTGGGTTCTTAAGTTCCTCTTTATTTCTACTAAATTAGACAATTCAAAGTCAAGATGATACATCAGGAGTGAGAACCAGCATTGGGTGAGAATGCACTAACATTCAAAAAAAGTGGGTTCTTAAGTTCCTCTTTATTTCTACTAAATTAGACAATTCAGAGTCAAGATGATACATCAGGAGTGAGAACCAGCATTGGGTGAGAATGCATAGTGCATAATGGTTAAGAGATTGGAGCCTGGTATGAGGTGGCTGCTGTTTGAATCTTTGTTCTGCCACTTATTTATAAGCCTGTGATGCTTAGGTTATTTATTTAAATAATGTAAAAATATTTCATTTTGTGATTAGCATTTATAAACTCTCAGAAATTACTTTATCTAAAACTCAGACAAATCTTTACGCTGCCTCTTCTACTTGTGCTTCTCAATTTTTTTATTGTAGATATTAATATTGTAAGTTACCTCAATCTGCTCGGAACAAAAATCGCAAGTTTAATATAAAGCCAGTAGGTCTTTAAAAGCCTTGATATCTTTATGTCGTAACAGGCAAAAAATAGAGGCAATGTAATCTCACTTGCAAAAGAGTCAAATGTTTTAAAATTTTGCTTCTGCATTAGGATACTCAAATACAAATGTTTTCTAAATAATCTACATAAAATAATTGGTATTTTAATCCTAGCATGTTATCAGAGTCGCTTTTCCATTAAGCTTCTGTATACACCAAATGAGTTACTGGGCTATTACAGAGATGATATTTGTCCATTTGTCCTAAGCGCTGTGAGGATTAGAACTGGTGAAGAGCTTTGATCTTCAAAAGTGAACAGAAATGCTAAACAGTTTTGGTAAATCACCAAGGGCAGCGGAAGCAGAAACAATAACATCCCAGATGTCCTTGTGGAATGTTGCTGGTACCACCTCACATTTCATTTGCTGCCCTTGATCTCTTTTATTTTTGCTTTAAAATTCTGCATTATTGAAATGCTTTCCAACATAAACCATGTCACAGTATATTAGTACAGTTTTATTCGTCATTCATTCATTTATTAATTCTTTCTTCATTCCACAAAGTTGTAAAAAATTCTATCAACTTTGATAGTAGGGAAAATTCAGCGGGCATATGATAGTTCAACAGTAATTTATAGTTGATTTGCAAGGAATTTGCTGTGAAAATAAACAAGAAAAAAATGAAGGAAAGGAAAGAAGTAGTCAATACCTATAGCTCCGAATCACTGTGTTGAGGGTATTACTTTTTACTGCATTAATCTTGTTGTCGTGATTATCTCAGTTTTTCCTAGGAACTCACTGAGGTTCAGAAAGATTAAGAAACTTGATCAAAGCTAGAGACCTAGTAAGTGTTGGAGGAAGATTCAAAACCAAGTTAAATCAAGCCAGAGTCATCAGACTTTCTACGGAGTAACATTAGCTGCTAAAGAGATACCAACTTTTCCCTGGTTACCTGAACAGATTAATTTAATGACATGTAATTCTTCCCATACTCCTACCAAAGGAAAGTTCAATTTCAAAATTGAACTGTTTTTCTATGATACAACTCACACCAAAGACTGTAGGCTTACCAGGTAATTAGTTCCATAGTCATTAAAGAAGCAGTCTGTTCTGTACAGTGTCTTGGTCGTGTGGATCACCTCATAAGTAGATACAGTAGATGAAAGTTGGACAGTATTTTCTGGTCCTGGCAAAATTTATCTTTGTTTACACTTCATTCCTCCACCAGACAGTAAGTTTTCGAACAAGTAGAAGTCATGAAAAACTTTACTTATACATTTTTCCCTTCCTCACATCCCACAAGCAATTGTAGGTACTCAAAAGTATTGTGGACGAAACATTCATTTTGAAAATATGTCATTCATCTCAGTGGACGTTTTCAAACTTTTTGCATGTAATACACAATACTAACATTAATCATAAAAAGTTGGTCAAATTTCTAGTATTAAAAATACACGTTAAATGATTAAAATATAAGAACATGATAAGTAATATTATAAATTCTAGATTCTTGATGGAATCACAGAACTTTAGTACATAAAACAACCTTAGATGTTGTTTAGTTCACTCCTTCATTTCATAAACGAAGAGAAAAAAGTGACTAAGACTATTTTAATCAGTTTTGGGAAAAAAATACGATTTTTAAAATAAACTTTTCATAAAAGGGTTTTACAAACATCTAGTAAGCTTAAATTAATTAAGCTTTCAGTCTTGATTTTAAATTATAGAAAATTTGCACAGCTGATGGAAATTTCAGTGCTGTAGTTTATGAAGATTAGTGAGATGATGTAGAAGAAGATACTGGAAGGCTACCCTAAGTACCCATTTCCCCTTCGTTCTTTGGTAGTAGAACTCCTAAATTTTAGCGATTGCATGCTCATCTTGAATAATGTCTGTAGTTTTGAATTTTTCCTTGCAGGTAAGTATGGCTCTAAGTTCTGCCTGTGGTCTCCTAGTGAAGGTGAAATGCCCAATTTCTGGTTTGTTTTTTTAAAGAACATGTTTAAGCCTTGTTTAAGCTGCTATTTTGCTAGTATCTGTATCCTTACTAATAATAGCTTTATATTTCTCTCCTTATGTGGCAGTTCTTTCTTCACACCTCAATATTGCCCCCATGAAACACTGATTAAAAACCTGTCATTTTTTTTTTTTTCTGTAAAAGACTGGCAAACTCTACAGCCTCCAAATAGCCAATAGACTTTGTAGCCTTATTGACATATGTCAAGCATTCAAAGTATATGTTAAAGGCTGGAGAAAAAAACAACAATCCAACATTCTGGTTTTAGTCTCACAGTTTTACTGATCCATTGAGCTTCCGGTATGAAAAGTAACTTTTATTTCATCAAACTTTAAGCTAATAAGTTGTATTTTTATTCTAAATTCTGATATCCAAGTCATATAGCTAATTATAGAAAAGAAAATAAAAGTCAGGTTTTCTTTGTTCTTTATTAAAAGAATTGGCATGCATTTCATATTTTATAAGTCTACATGTCTTTTGAAGTCTATGACAAGTGGGAATACACTTTAAATCAATGCCAGGTTTGCCCTTTTGCCTACCAAAAAGACTACAGCAGTAATGACATCACTTCCTCGATGCTAAAAAACTGCTTCAAACTCAGTAGGAAATGTTGCAAACTCATTTGTTATCCTTTGTTCATGGAAACAGAAGTGACAGAATTATTCTTGCAAATTGCTTTGATAAATGTTATTCCTTTGGGATTAAACATTCCTGAACTCTTTTCTGCTGTACTGATCTTTTTCAGTCAATCCCTTTGATAAAGCTTAGTATCCCAATTGTGTATTTGGTTTCTTTGCATTTTTTGGTGATTCTGATTAAATTTTCTAGCTACTCTCCAAATATGCTCCACTGCTTAAGGCTTTGTTTCTCATTCTCTTAAGGATAATAACTATTGATGTACATGAAGAACACAGCATTACTGTAAATGACATGGAGAGTACACAGTGAACATGCCTGAGTATTTTATTATTTTGTAATATTATTACTCATATAAACAATCTTTCTTTTTCAGATGAATTTCCTTTAAATAAGAAAAAATTGATAGTTGCTATGTTTTAAAAGAAGCTTAACAGTTTAACTGTTTAGGAGCCTGAGGTTTGGTTGAGTTGATAACATATAATACATAATAAATCATATTCTTCCTTCCAGTGAGGAGGAGAAGACATGAGCCAACATTCTGAGATGATTTTGTACATAATTCTAGAGTCCCCAGTAGAATGAGTACTGAATATGTACTCTCTCTCTGTTAGCCCTGTCTTTGCTCAACTAGTTCAAAACATTAAAAATATCAAGGATGTTCTATGCTTCATTTTTTTTTTTCCTTTTTGTCTTTTTTCGTGACTGGCAACGGATTGCAACCCTCAGTGTCGCGCCCGTACCGGACTGGGACCGGCAACGGGATCGCAACCCTCAGTGTTGCGCCCTCACCTTGCTCAGCCAGTGAGCGGCCGGTCTGTATGTGGGATACAAACCCTCGGCGGGAGCACCGCTGCGCTCCCAAGCGGCGCACTGTAGTAGTGCGCCACCGGGCCAGCCCACTATACTTCATTTTTAACTAGTATATATAAAAACCCCAATATATTTCACTTTGAATTTAAAAGTGCTTCACTTAGATTTCTGAGATTGCTTAAAATTATGCAACTGCTAATAATAAACATTAGCATTTTCATTGTTTCAACTTATTTGTGCTATATTCATCAAGACTAATGTATCTATTTCATTACTCTGACAAAGCAAGTTGGATTAGTTGACCTAAGCTTCAAAAGAATACATTCATGGTCAATTGATATAAAGAGCCACAATGACAGACAATTTGTCCAGTTTAGTTTATTGTCCTTGGTTCTCTGAATTAAAAAGTAAAATCATAGACGAATATATACAACAGCAAACAAACACTTACTTTTTTTCCAAAGTACTGAATAGCAGAATTTGTATTGTGCTTGAAAATTCTCAGTAGAGCTTGATCTTATTTGAACATGAATTAAGATGTTGCAAGAGTATTTTAGAATAAAAATTGAACACTGTGATTAGACCATTGGGTTCAAGAGATAAACTCAAAGAAAATTACGACTCAGAACAACCCAGGTGGGATGGAACAAACACTTATTTTCCTGAATGCTCATAATTCGGGTGTTTTCTTTTCTGCCCACTGTCTTCACAACTTGAACTGTGAACCCAGCATTTATATTGATCCCTCCCTTCCAATACTCAGCCTCAAAGTGTCCTGTCTTTATCTACATCTACAATCTACAAACTACAGGTAATAATGTTTAGCTATTTTTAGAGGGCATTTGCTAATGGGTTTTGGTTGGAGAGCAGCTGCTTCACATTAGTGATGGGAAAAGTTCTTTCATACGTTTGTTATGTTGTAAAGTCCAGATAAATGTGCTCTCTGCCTCCATGTATCATCCTTTGAAGGTCATGTTGAGGATTTCAACCAGAACCTTAAATGTAGTGGATTGTGTACATTATGCTTTAATGAACAGGACATATGCAAAATGAAAATTATGATGGAGACTCATACTTCCTGAAATAACAGATAAAACAGGTTTTGAAGGTGGGAAACAATGTATTCTATTTTCTATTTAATTCAGTCCTTTAATTCCTGTTTTAAAACGTAAAAAGATACTACTCATAATTTTATGTTTATATCACTAATGATATAGATGTAGGAGAAAATGGTATATGTTTGCTATATGACTGTAATACAATACATTAGTTTATATTAAAAACTTCCTTTTCCTCCCTCCCTTTTTTTCTCTCTCTCTCCCTTCTTCCTTCCTTCCTTCCCCCAATATATGACTCCTGAATATTCACTGTATGCAAAGCATTGCTCTAGTTGCTAGATTAAATAACATATTGCTTATTTAAAAAGATATGATTTGTTAAAGAAATGTTTAATTTAAATCCAAGATTATTTCATCTTTTAGTTACCACAGAGGGATTTTCTCAGTGATTCTCATGTTAGACATCTTGATCCAGGGCCATGTGGTTCCATGTGGAACTTGGAGCTTTCATGCTCTGAAAAAATGTTTATTAGAAAAATTTTTTATTACTGCCAGTAGAACGACTTGTTAACAATGTAACTGTCCTTACCACAGCCCATCACTGTTATCTCTTCTTTTTCCTTTAGTGATTTCTGTTTCTGTTCTCTTGCTTTTTCCAAATGACCATGATGACTTTTCATCCTTGCAGAGGAAAACAAAAATACTTTTAATCTGTACTCAGAATTGACTTTGCCTTTTCCCGCATTTGCAAATGGCTCTAATCCTCTACAACAAATCATTCTCTCTACCATTTGCCATATCGCTAAACTAAAAAGTAAATGTGACAATTCTGAAGCAAAGGGACTGGAACTGTCCTACCTAGATAGAGCCCTTCTCTATTTTAATATGTCTAAAATTGTACTTTTCCTACCACTAGGACTCCTCCACTATTTCTAAATCTTGATCAATGCTGTCATCATTTCTCCAATCTCCAAGGCTCAACTTCTTGCCATTTTCCTTACCCTGATAGATCCACTCCTCCAAGTAGTCACGGTTCTGGCCAGTGATTCTTTATTTGCTTTCTTGTATTCAGGTCTTGAGCATTCAGATTGTATTCCTACTTTTGCCACTTGTGTCTAGAGATACACTGTCCAATATGGGGGCCACTAACCAAACATGACTATTGGTCACTTGAAAGGAGGCAAAGAAAGTAATAACTAACATTTTATTTTACTTAATTGTAATTAATTCTGTCCAAATAGCCACTTATAGCAAGTAGCTACTGTATTGGACCAGCAGAACTTTAGAGAATAAACTCTGATGATTTAAAAAGTAAGATTATTAAAATACGTGAGATTTTTTAGATGGAAACAAAGAAGCCCTTTTTATAAGTTGGATGATAAAAACTTGAGAATTGTGGGGTATCTCTCCTATAATATGTTTAGGAAGAGAACAAACAACACTTAGCCTTAAATGATTTAAACCTGTACTGTCCAATACAATAGCCACTAACCACATGTGGCTATTTAAATTTAAATTAATTGAAATTAAATAAAATTACATATACAGTTCTTCAGTTACATTACGTACATTTGAAGCTCAGTAGCCACACTTGACTCTCCTATATGAGCGTAGAATGTTTCCATCATTGTGGAAAGCTTGTTTGGACATCACTCATCTTAAGTCCAGCCATCCTTGTGTCTGGCATAGACTGTTACCTAGCCTTCTTGTTTATTGTCCTGCTTGCAGTATCTCTCCTCTAAATCAATTATAAACTCAGATTAATCTTACCTTAGTACTGCTTGGTATGTATCCAGACCAAAAAATATTAAAAGATATTCTACTGTCTAGGAATTAATGCCATAATTGCTAACATTCAATCTTCAAAGCTCTTTTCAATGGCCTGCAATACATCTCTCTAAATTTATCACCCAGTGCTCTCCAGAATGCCTGTGGTAATCAAGAAAAAATAGATGCATTTGTGATTCCCTTGAGACACTAGATTCACTTTTTTTCTCATACCAGGGCAAGAATTTTTTCCTCACCTATGCTCATGCAGTTACCCAAATCTTGGCCCTGATTCAGCCACCACCTTTACGTTAATTTCCTTTGTGTCCACTGCCTTTGGTGATCCTTATCCTTTCTTCTACTCTGAACTCCTGCAGCATATCTGAGATAGAAAGAAGCCTTCCTAGTTTTCATCAACTCACAATGGTTGGTAGTGTCTGAGTGCAGTGCAGTGTCAAGAGAAATTGTGAGAGAGCACATGGGAGACAGTGATGAATCAATTGTCAATCAAAGGAATTACTCACAATGGTTGGTAGTGTCTGAGTGCAGTGCAGTGTCAAGAGAAATTGTGAGAGAGCACGTGGGAGACAGTGATGAATCAATTGTCAATCAAAGGAATCGGTGAGAGGGGCAGTATGTGTTTGTCAACCCTCTGTTATTGCAAACTTTTCGTGTCAAGCTGACTGGGTCACAGGGTGCCAGATACTTGTTTAAACATTATTTCTAGGTCCAGATGAGATTAGCATTTGAATTGAGGGACTGAACAAAGCAAATTGCCCTCCCTAATGTGGATGGGCATCATCCAATCCATTGAGGGCCTAAATAGGACAAAGTGGGGAAGAAGGGAGACTTTGCTAACTCTCTTTTTCTTGAGCTAGGATATCGGTCTTCTCCTGCCCTCAGGCGTGGACTTATACCATTGGCACTCCTGATTCTCATGCCTTTGGACTTAAACTGGAACTACACCACCGGCTTTCCTGGGACCCCAGCTTGCAGACGGTAGATCACGGGACTTCTCACCCTCCATAATCACGTGAGTTGCTCTCTTAAAATAAATCTCTTCTTACGTATTTCTATCTATCTGTCTAACTATCTATCTATCTATCTATCTATCTATCTATCTATCTATCTATCTATCTATCTCCTATTGATTCTGTTTCTCTGAACAACCCTAACTAATACACCTTCTCTAGGTAGGTATTTGAATCCCCAGGTATTCATTCTTGTATCAAACATCTTAATAAGCTCCTATGGTCTACTAGTTATAGAGGTGAAAGAAAAGGCCTTTCAATGAATGCATTTATCTTGGAATGATGCACTGAACACTGCAGAAGTAAGTCATTGTTTATTCCTGTCATTATCATGATTAAAAGGAAACCAAAAACTTCAGATAAAGAAGCAATGAAATATTCTTTAAATTCATACATGAGATCATCTAAACATAGAAAAATGTTTTCTTTAGGTTTCTAAAATAATATGAATCAGTTAATTAGTAGAAATATAAATAAAATTTAGTTTCTTTATAATCTCTAAAATGGGGTTACCAGATAAACTACAAGCATGCAGTTAAAATTTAATTTCACATAAACAACAAATAATTTTTAGTATTAAGTGTCTCAAATATTGCATAGAACATATTTATAATAAACAATTATTTGTTGTTCATCCAAAATTAAAATTTAGTTGGCCATTGTTTTAGTCCGATTCTGATGCTTATAACAAAATACCTGCAACTGGGTGATTTATAAGAAGATGAAATTTATTACTTACAGTTTCAGAAGCTGGTAAGTCCAAAGTCCAGATGGCATTGGATAAATAGCTATATTTATCAAGATTTTAAAGTAAAAGGACCTAGAGTAAATATCAAGTTCATTTTATTAATAAACTGATTTAGAGAAACTTCATTTGACTGGTTTATAAAAAACCAATGAGAGAATGTTCCATGTGCTGCTGACAGGAATATGTATTCTGCAGCTGCTGGGTGAAATGTTCTATAAATGCTGTTAGGTCAAGTTGGCCTATAGTAGAGATTAATTCTGATGTTGTCTGATTAATTTTCTCTCTGGATGATCTGTCCTTTGCTGAAAGTGGGGTACCAAAGTCCCCAACTACCCCCCTGACATCCATATCCAGCCCAGTGACAACCCAGCCACCCACTGCTCTGCAACATTTTAGAATGTAAAAAATCATAACAAATAAATGAATAAATAAAAATTAATTAAAAATAAAGTCTCCAACTATTACTGTGTTGACTCTCTCATTAGGTCCAATGGTGATTGCTTTATATAACTGGATGTTCTAGAATTGGGTGCAGATGTATTTAGAATTGTTATATCTTCTTCAATTGATCCTTTTATGTATATAATAATATATATAATAAATGTAATATTTATTATATAATTATATTTATAATACAAATATAAGTTATATTTATTATATAATGACCTTCCTTATCTTTTTTTACTGTCCTTGGCTTGAAGTCTGTTTTATTTGATATAAGCATAATTACTCCTGCTCTTTCTTAGTTTCCTTTTGAATAAAATATCTATTTCCATCCCTTCACTTTCAGCCAGTATGTGTCTAATAACAACTTTGGTATCTAGGAAAAACATATAAATAAAATAACCCAATTTAAAAATGGACAAAGGACCCAAACAAATATTTTTCAGAAGAAGACATACAAATGGCCAAGTACATGAAAAAATGCTCAAAATCGCTAATCATCAGGGAAATGCAAATTAGAGCCACAGTGAGGTATCAACTCACCCCAATTAGAATAGCTATCATCAACACAACAGAAAATAACAAATGCTGGTAAGGATGCAGAGAGAAGGGAACCGTCCTACATTGTTGGTGGGAATGTAAGTTGGTACAGACAATGTGGAAAACAGTATGAAGGTCCTTCAGAGAACTTAAAATAGATCTACCTTATGACCCGGCTATCTCACTACTGGGTCTATACTCCAAGGAAATGAAGTCGATATATCAAAAAGACACCTGCACTCCCATGTTCATTGCAGTGCTATTCAAAATACCCAGGAGATAGATTAAACATAAATGCCCATCAATGGATGAATAGATTCAAGGAAATGAAGTCGATATATCAAAAAGACACCTGCACTCCCATGTTCATTGCAGTGCTATCCAAAATACCCAGGAAATAGATTAAACATAAATGCCCATCAATGGATGAATAGATTAAAAAAAACATATATACATACAATGAGATACTGTTCAGTTATAAAAAGAAATGACATTGTGTCACTTGCAGCAACATGGATGGAACTAGAAACCACCATGTTAAGTGAAGTAAGTCAGACACAGAAAGACAAATACCACATGATCTCACTCACATGTGGAATCTAAAAAAGGTGGTTCTCATAGAAGTAGAGAGAAGAATAATGGTTATCAGAGGCTGGGAAGAGAGAAGGGGTGAGGGGAGGAAAGGCGGTGGTCAAATGGGTACAAAACTATGCAATCTATCCTAAGTGAATCATGCAGTATATGCATGTATTGAAACAATACACTATTCCCACAAATGTGTACAAGTAAATAATAAAATGAGAAAAAAAAATTTTAAAACCAACCAGTTGCTCCTATTTGCTATTAATTCCTGGATTTTAAGTTCACATTAAAGGATTACCAACTGCTTATCTCTAAATGTAAAAATCAAAACAAAACAAACAAACAAAAAAACCCTTGGCATTAACTTGAGCATTCATTGTAGACCATACTGGTCATTTATTTTATTTATTTTTTAGTTCACTCAAAATGCCCAGCACTGAACTTTGCCACAATAAGTATTCAATAACTATTGAAGGAATTAGCTACAGATCTGCTGCCTTATGGTTCTAACCACAATAATGACAAATTGTAGGTCTAAATACCATCATGCTCATTGCTCACAAAAGCTCGCATAACTATTTTATTCAGAAAACATCTCTGCTCATTACTCAGAGTCATGAATAGTGTATAGAGAGGTGAAATAAACTAAAACAGGCCTCAAGGAGGCCATTTAAAATTGATGTTATAAAGGATAGAAATCCTCGAATGAAATGTCTTAGTGACTTTAGAATAGTCTTTAAAATCCATTGATATCTTTGCACATTTGATCCAAAACATTATTTCCAGAAATTGAACCCAGAAAGAATTGCTTAAGACCAGGAGGCTTATTCTGGCTTGGGTCCAGTGCTATTGAATATCTGTAATGCTTCTTTGTGCATCACATTATAGTAGTGACATATTAAAGCTGTGTGTGTTTAATTTTCTTGCAGTTGTTCATCTGTGGAGTAATTAAAAATATATATGCATATTATATATATATATATATATATATACACACACACAAAGTATATAAAGGTAAGATGGTATAATTGTGAATAATGTTTTTTATGAAAATGGTTGAAAGTTGATTATTTTAGCAACATGCTGCAACATGCATTTACTTATTAGCAGCAATATGTCTCAAAATTAGTCATTCTTTTTTTCTCTAGCAACTGGAAAAATTGAAGACTTCTGTTGGCATAAAAATAAATAATTATAATAATCATAAGAAAATAAAATTACATCATAAGATATAATAGATATTTTAATATATTATATTATAGATGTTATAATAGGTATTATAATATAACAAGATGTTTTAAGATCTTCAAGATGATCAACATATTAAATGTGGTTTATAGCTATGAAATAATTCCATAAGCAAAACTTTTTGGAAAGCTTAAAAAGGTAAGAAAGGTGTATGTGTTGATTACAAAACAGTCATTTAAAATAACCCAGTAATGTAAAGTGTGGTAATAACAATTTATGTGCATTATGTAGACTCAAAAAACCTCATTCTGAAAGAGTATTTGAACTTGAAGACATTTTCTGTGAGGATTATGTAAAATATTGTGCGTGAAATAGGAATAACAAGAATTTGACATTTCTGATAATCAGTCAAGAGAAATTGGTCAAGGCAACATAATTTAAAGATAATCATAGCTAGTGATGAAACATGTTATTTTCTCCATGAACTGAAAACAAAGTAGCAAAGCACAGCGGAAAATGCCAAACACACTGAGACCAATAAGCACAAATAAAAGGCAGAAGGGAAGACAATGATGATCTATTACTTTGGCATCAATGGCATGGCTCCTGCAGAATCAGCCTACAATGTCAAGGAGTAAATCATGCAGAGGAAGGAGAAATTGTGAGAATTTCAAGGATCTGCTATGATGCCAAAGATTCTCATTGACACTGCTCTGGCTCACAGTGCACCATTTATTAAATAAGTATTCATTGAGAACTATGGAAAATCCCAGCCCTCATGAATCTTACGCTCTAGTCGGGGGAGATTGATTATGGAAGAATTAGCAAATGAATAATATAATTTTAGGTGGTAAAGAGTGCCACAATTAACAACAAAAGATAAAGGAACAAGAGCGAGTATGTGGAGCAAGTGGTTATTTTGGCCAGGCTGACTATTCTCACAGCTATACTCTAAGCCTCAGAGAAGGTGACATCTCAAGTGAAATCTGGATGAGGTGGGGAGGAAGTCATGAGAGGACCTAATAGAAAAAGCATCCCAGGCAGAGAAATGTCAAAGATAAAGACTCCAAATCAAGAACAAGCTCTGTGTGTTCCTGAACCAGCAGTGGGACCAGTGTGAGCAAAAGAGAGAGGAAGAGAAGGGACAGAGACGGAGACAAAGGCAGACTGTGCAAAGCATTGCAGGGATGAGTTTGCATTTTATTTTAAGCCTGATGACAACAATTTGTGGGTTCTGTAAACTAACTTACAAGTTTAAAGTTTCATTCTGGTTGATCTTATAGCTATACACTGTAAGGGAACAAGAAGGGAGACAGGGAGACTAACTAGGAGTCTTTCAGCAGTCCAGAGGAGAAATAATGACATCTTAGACAAAGATGGCAGTGGTGACGGTGTTACCACTGTACTTGGATATAGGTCATATGTAAAAGTAAAAATGAGCAAGTATTAACAATGGATTTAGTTATGAGGATTGCAGGAGAGGAGTCAAGAATGACTCAAATATATATGCAAAAACCTATATCCAAATAAATCTGCCAAGACTGGAGGTTTTTAAAATTATGCTGGCTCTGAGGACAATGGTGGAAGACAAATCTCAGATAGGCTTTGAGTAGTGGCTGCAGATGACTTCTTTGAAAGTTGTCTAACATCCCCTCGAATGCACAAGTTCAATAACTCAATAAAAATAACCATACACACAATTTTCTGTTCAGCAATGTTATGTCACTGTCAAAAACAACTGCTGCCAAATGAATTCATACGAGCATATGTGACCCGTGGGCTCCTCCCACACCAGATAGTGGATGAATAAATTTAGCGTTTTAGTTACTAATCCCTGCTTCTAGATTTTCAGAGACAATTACTATTTGGGCCATAGACCACTCAAAGAGCAGCTGTATAATTTTTGTGTTCAGAATTAATTACCGTGGTAGACTGTAAGTCTCTAGGTTCACATGTTTTTTTGAAGGAAACCAGGAATCCCTATGTCTACCAGGCATTATCTGTAGACTAAATGAATTAATAATTATTGTAAAAATTTATACTATTTGAAAATATATGAAACTCCATTGGGATTAATTAAAGAAACATTTATTTAAATATGTTAGTTAATAATTAGTAGCTATCTGCCATATATTGCTTGAAGAACAAACACCACAAATACCAATGTCAGGACTTTTTGTTAGGAGGTTTAAGAGTCCCTCAGTTGTTTACTAAAGTGGTAACTAAAGAACCGTGTCATAAGTCTCCTCTTTCTCTCTCTCTTTTTATCAGGCAATAGGATAGTTACTGGCCCACCCTATAGCCACATTTTCCTTAAAAAACATCTGATATACTCGAGATAAAAGGCAAGTTTTAAAATTGGCAAAAACTAACAAATATCAATTAAAAATAAAGGAATAAACAGGAAATATATAAATATAAAATAGGCTAAGAAGAGGGATGGGCGGTGTCAGACAGAGATTAAAAGCAGATCCTGAAAGTAGTCAGACCTGTGCGTGAAGAGCAATTACTAACTGTGTGAACTTTGGCAAGTTGCTTCAGCTCTCTGTGCCTTCATTTCTTTATCTTAAAATAGTGATAATAATACTTATTTTACTGTAATGTTACCAGAATTAAATTACATATATATGTGAAGTTTTTAAACACAGAATGACACAAATCTAGGATCAATACTCTGTGCCTTCATTTCTTTATCTTAAAATAGTGATAATAATACTTATTTTACTGTAATGTTTCCAGAATTAAATTACATATATATGTGAAGTTTTTAACACAGAATGACACAAATCTAGGATCAATAAATAAATAGAATTTTAAAATTGAAAAGATAGCATTATAAAGGCAACATATTAAGAATAATAATATAGAGCAAAACTGATATTTGGAAAGAATAAATGTTTGTAGGGCAAAGTGAGAAGTTGTAAATGAAACAAAATACTAATTTTATATAAATATATACTAATAATATAAATAGACTCAATGATTTAACAATTAAAAAAGAAGGAAAATTTTAAGAAGGCATGTATATTTCAGGATTTAATAAATTTTTGCCATGACAGAGTATTTGAGCATCATTTGTCAAAAAAATCTACAGACTTCCAACTCCAGGATTTCTGGCCTGATGTCTGCCAGGAGAGCTTAGGTCATAGAGCAAGACCCTTGGTCTCTTGCTTTTTGCCACATACTCTCAGTTCCATGTGTGTTAAAATAATGAAGGGTCTAAACCAAACACCTGCCGGCTGGTGTTACTCTCCATCATGGCAATCCCGCAGCCTCCCCTCCACTAACAACCGTCAATCCTTTTATAAAGCCACCACAAGTGTAATGTAAAACACAATATTGTGTTTGCTGCTGCGTTTCATTTTTCTGGTTTGATCTTCCTGCTTTTCTTTTTATGCCAATTTGCAAATCATCTTGCCAAGTTTAGAGCATTTGATATACTGTAGGCTGGATTCCACTATTTCCATTTCAGTTTTAACATTTAAAATGCTTTTACTTCAGAGACTGCTGGTTTGATCTTCCTGCTTTTCTTTTTATGCCAATTTGCAAATCATCTTGCCAAGTTTAGAACATTTGATATACTGTAGGCTGTATTCCACTATTTCCATTTCAGTTTTAACATTTAAAATGCTTTTACTTCAGAGACTGCTAACCTTTGCACTCCTCTGTCTATCTAATTACGTTTTAATCTGAGTATAGGGAATAATAATGAAATGGAGACTACCCATACTTTGGTCTGAATTTAACAAGGAGACATGCTTGGCATAAGGTGATTCTCAGATTAAATACATACATACATGCTTACATACACAAGCAAAACGCAACCCACTGAATTCCCTAGCACCAAGGATAATCTATTTTTTAATTTTAATTTCAGTTTGTCTTATGTCTCAGATCTGTAAATACTTTAAACCTTAGGTAGGGAAGACAAGTTCCCAATGAGACAAAGAACAGCCTCACTGTGGTTTTTCTCAAAATATAAGTCTCCCCAGTTCTTCAAGAAAAATATCATGTGTTGACTGTGGAAGGACGGAATGGCGAGTCTCTTGTCAAAGGGCAGATTGATGTGATATGAACTGGGAGAGAGAGAAACATTAGCTAAACTGTAAACCTCCTGAGACGAGAGAATTGAACTAAACCCAAATAGACTTTGAAGTTTATACATTATTTAAGGATTTTTTTTTGTATGAGCTTGTCTCCCTCTATCTGTTATCCAAAATATCCATATATTTTATTTCTCATAGAGATAAGGAAAAGAAATGCACTTTTGACTTTTCAAAAGTATTGGTTTCTAAGTACCTCACTAATATAGATAAAGTACTAAAAAATCATGTGTTTTACAAAATATTGACCACACAGTTGGAAGCATCAGGAACTGGACTACCCATGGCCAGAGGCCTCTAAAATTACTTTTAACTCTAAAGTGTATCATTCTAAGAAATTAGATGAATATCTAACCTCTCTCCATTCCAGCAACTTTCTCCAAAGGAGCAGTTTCCCATGTTTGTTATTTAACATGCATATTGTCACCAGATGTTTGTAAAACAACTGGTCAAATTTAAACAGGTTTCTTTTTTGCAAATTTTCTCAGAGCCTTTGTTAAGTTAATGTGTATGGGGGTCAACGGAGAGAAAGATGCATTATATGTATTATATTGGCTTTCCCAGGCTTATTTGCCCATAGAAAACATTTCTCTTTTCTTTGTTATTTGAGTCAATTGTCTCTCAGAACACTGACCTCAACTAGTATCACACCTCAAGGCAGGGAGTGATCAATCTGTTTGAAGCAAAGCTGTGGTTAAAAGAGAAGACAGGAGCAAAAAAATAGTGAAAGGAAGAAAGAAAGGCTGGAAGAGAAAGAAGAAAGTTCCCACAGGTCTAAAGTTAGGGCCTCAGGAAATCAGGTCCATTCCTTTATTAGAATTATTAAACTCATAGTGTGAGATAAATACCTGCTTCTGTGCTGGGAGTGTTCCTGTTCCCATGGGTAAGTTCATCCTTTTACTGTTCGTAGCAAGATAACATTTTAATATGCTAACTGGCCATGCTTTTTGTGTCTGGGGTTTTTGTTTGTTTGTTTTGTTTGTTTGTTTTTTGGCTCTGTGGGTCTTCCCCATTCAAACTGGAGTGAGGACTTTCCATCATCTCAGCTGAAGGTTGTTATGTCAGAACTGGGGGGGAGGAGGGGAGGGAAAGATTAAAATAATTTGTTTTCTAGTCTCAAGAAAACATTTAGAAGGAATCTGACTTCTCTGAGATGGTTTTCCTTTCTTAGGCATACCGGACGGCTTGGGGACGGAGGAATGTATGAAGAATCAGAAGGGAAGTGAGAGGTTTGAATGCTGGGTCGTCCTTCACAAGGGCCTGGTGTTCCACCTCCTCTAGCTTCCAAGCCCGTAGGAACATCTTATAGATTTGAGGATATAAAAGTAGAAAGATTCTGGCCTTCCCTTTCTGGATAGGACTCAGGAAAGCTGCAAGTTCCCACACTCTCCCAAGTGTCCTAGGATGCAGGGGCGGTTGTGTGGAAATGGCTGCAGATGTGTTTGGAATGATGAGATAGTCTCACCACATTTCTTGGAGCTCAGAGTGATGAGGTCGAGACGAAGCTGAGTCAGAGAAACCATGAGGTGAGTCTGAGAAGGAGGCAGCTGCTTGCATCAAAACCGAGGACAGGCGGCTAAGTGCTCAGCAGTTGGCATGTGGCTGGGTGACCACAGCTAGAGTTTAAGAGGGGAATGTCCCTTCCCCTCACTCACCCTTGTGATTAGGTATTATTTTGCCTATTTGCAAGAAAGAGAAGCAAAGAATGCAAAGCCTATATGTATCCTAGGAAAGCTCACTTAGGTAATGAATTGCAGAACTGGAACTTGAACCCAGGTCTTTTGAATCCAGATCTGATCCTGCTTGCACTATTCCATGCAAATGGAAACATAGCTTGGTATAGAGAGAAAATGATATATCTAATTCAAAAATTGTTTCATTTGAAATCTCATCCAGAAATTTAGCAGTTGGAAATGAAAGACCTGATTTCAGAGATGAGGGGATACTGCATAGTTTTGGCCATGGGAATGGGAGAATGTGGTGAGGGAAAATATCAGGGATGGCAAACAGAAGAGGGCTAAGGACAGGGTCCTGTGATAAAGTCCATATGTAGGCAGCTACAGGGCAAAGAGCAAAACTAGAAAGAGAAAACGGGGGGAGAATATGAGGCTGATTCTATAGTCAAAGAAAGTTTGCAAGAAGACTGTCTCCTACAATCAATTATAAAGTTAATGAAGAGTGAATTGTGACTGTTTTCTACACCTAATGTCATAAGGACAAGCATCAAATTTTGAGAGATTAATCTGCAGGAAAACAAACCATTTTCTCACTAAGAGTTTCTTTGCTCTTCCTATATATCTCATTCCTTCAAGCTCAGTTATAGATTTTCCTAATAGTCTACAGATGAGTTGTAGTAGCAAATCAGGAGGAGTAGGAAATGTTCTAGAATTAAAATATAAAACATAGGAATAAATGACATGTGAAATCATGTCTACAGTAAGGAATGCAGAAACTATCCAAAGAGGAGGTAGCAGCCTAGCAAAATAGCCATGTTTCATAAGGGTACCTAAATAGCTTTCCACACTCCAACAGCTTGTGAATCCATTACCTAAAAGCAAAATTTAAAAATCAAAGATATGTGTAATGTTTTATTCAGAATTTTTTTAAAAAGTTCTAATTAGTGAACTCTAGCAAAGAAGTCAGAAAAGCATAGAATTCCTTTCAGAATCAATATTTGTCAAAAGTATCGGCTATTTAAAGGAATAAATTAGAGCAATGGGAAAATTTATTTATGTGAAACAGTTTGATGCCAAAGTAATTATCCATTTTCCTAGTACTTTGGGCAGTAAGGATTCTTCTTTAGGTAATCATAAAGTGAAATAATAAACATATTTGACAATGCATCTGTACAGTTTAGTGGAGCCAGATAGCTTGGGTTAGAATTCCAGGTCTGATGATTACTAACTGTATGACTTTGTGCAAGTTTCCCAACATCTCTCTGCCTCTGTTTACTCATCAATAACACAGGGATTCATGTAAAGCACTTAAAATTGTACCTAGGACACAGCAAGTCAAAATACCTTTGCTATTATTATATGTTTTATTAACTAAAGCTTTGTGGGGTTATCAGGAAATACAAAAAGTGGAATAATCTAGAATGAATTCAATGAAAATATCCAGAAATCATTTCCTTTTACTGTGACTTGTCTTGTAGATTATCTTCCCATATGCTTTAGTATGACTATTTTTACATAAGTTAAGAAAAATAATCCTAAATATTATACAGTATATTATAATTATAGAGTAAAAACAGCAAAACTAGCCTATTCTAAATCCCATATATGGTGATTTTAGACAAATATCTCTTAAACTTTCCTTTCAAATTTGAATATCTCTCCTAGGAAAACCAAATGCACATAGACATTTTAAAAAATTTTGCACATTGACCATGCAACTGTGGGAGCTCCTGGACCTATGTACAAATTTTTACAGCATAAATTTGAGCTGTCCAATACATAGGTAAAATAATCCTATTGTGAACTGAGGTGGAGACAGATGGAAAGCACAACTAATGGAAAGAGGTATGAATGACTATAGTCCCATCTGGGGGGACTGCCAGCCTTGCAGAAAATGAACCCAACAGTCATTTTTAACATCATACATCTTTACTTCTGGAAGCAATACACCAATCTGCAAATAATTTTATATTCTTTTTCAGTTTCTGGAATTTGAACAACTTCAGTTTTCTAATTCTGACAAAGATTGCTTTCCTATGGTACTGGTTACTGTAAGTATTTTACTTTCTTTCCTTCTGATTCTCCTTCCCAAAATTTCATACCTATTTTAGATATAGATGTAGATAAAGATATAAATATATAGATTAACAAATTTATTACTTTTATTTTTTTCTAGCATTATCTTTTAATTTCATTCTACCTTAAATAAAAGTTTTGAAAATATTCTCTTTTTAGTTTCAAAATGGGACTTGCCCTGTAAATTACCAAGTGAAAAAATATTAATTAATAGTTTAGTTCCTAGATAATAACTCTTGAAATTTAGTGTACAGTTCTTTTAACTTTTCTAAAATTAAGCAATGGTAGTTTTATTCCCCTTGAATTTTATTTGTTTACCTTTATAATGTGAAACTTTTAATCTCAAAGGTAACTAAAATTTCCTATCCTTTCCTTTGTATTGTATCTCTGAGCAGATCCAACTTCCAAGTAATCTGAGATTCACTTTTCTTTCAAGGGCATTTCTTTTATAGCAAGGACATTTCTGAAGGAGACACCTGAGCTGCACAGGATAGTGACTGTTGGAACTGACACTTCTCCAGGGGCAGTATACTTTACCGGTTAAGAGCTTGGATTTTGGAATAAGCCTGACCTGGTTTTGAATTCCAGCTCTGATGCATATTAACACAGTCATCATTGGAAAGATATTTTACCTTTATGAATTTCAGTAAGGTTCAAAATGTAGATAAAATTAAGGATAATGACACCTTCTTTAAATTCCTCTCGTAAGGATTAAATTCATTTATCCATTCATTCTTCAAATATATATTGAGCACCTATTAAGTGTTCGGGGCTGCACTAGGGGATAGGGCTCATATCCTTGGTGAGGGAGGTGGGGAGATAGAACCATATTCACAAACAAATAAAAAAATAAGGAACTCTTAGTGATAAGTGTCATAAGAAAAGAAAACTGCTTCAGGTGAGTCAAAAAGGCCTTATGGGAGGGTGATCGCTGAGCTGGGATCTAAGAGGCAAAAGGAACAAGTCATAAGAAGAATTGAAGAGGACCTTTGTGGGCAGAAGGAACAGCAAATGCAATGACCTTGAAATGGGAATAAGATCAGCATTTTCAGGGAACAGAAAGAAGCCAAGGCAGCAGGCATTTAGTGATCAAGAGAGAGTAGGGACATGGACATGACAGAGAATGGACGTACGAGTTAAACAATGGTGCCCTGAGTCGAGTAGACTTGAGTTCAAATCCCATCTCTACCACTTGCCAGATCCGAGACTCTGAACAAAAAATTTGAACCCTCAGTTTCCTCCTCTGTAAATTTATATACTATTGAGCCATTATTATAATTTTCTTTAAAGTACAGAACATAAATATCCTCAATAAATGGCAGTAGCCATTATTATTATTATTGTTGTTGTTGTTGTTGTTTTATTAGCTTTGCTAAAGTGATCTAGTGCATTTACAGCTAAAGGCATAGATGTATAATCCAAGTACAGCTCTATGTGAACTAACTATTTCAGTATGTGACTGGGTAATACAATATTTGAAATTCATTTAGGATGAAAGACTTTCTAAAAAATCCTTTCTCCAGTCCTCTACATTTCCAAGAGCTTTGTGCCTTAAAGCATTATTTTTTACCACACGAGCATAGCAAGGTTAGATGCTGATTGGTGAAGGGCAAAGTGATTTATAAAGTCATTTTCATTTTTCAGTGGTTTTTCTTTCCCATGATAAGTGAGGAAATGTCATTGGGAATGTCAGCTGGGAATAAACTAAAATATTTCAGTTGCTTGTGGGTTCACTTACTTATTGTCTGTATCCTGTACTTTGACATTTGATCAAAAGCCACATAAATCTTGGTTTGTTTCCTTCAAACCAAGTTTATTCTTCAGTATCCTGAATTTGATCCTCCCTTCCCATATTGTATTTCTTTATCGCCCCTGTCATTACTGGTTCTTCTAATGGTCCATGTTCCTCCACAGCTGGATCTCCATTGGAATCATTCTCACTTTCAAACCTTTTCTGAAGCCCCTTGTCAGTCTCTCAGCTTTTGGTTCCACAATTTAGATACCCAGTGAAGATATTTTATTAAAAGCTAATAGTGGTCATGTTTTTGAAAGAGTATAAGTTATCATTATTACAAGATTTGGAATACAAGAAAGAGCCATCAGAAACGTAAGTGATGACCTAACACAGCTGTATCCAAATCACAGCTATTCTTATTATGTTTGAAAAAGTGAAATACGTCGATATATTGTTGAATTGCACTTTACAGTCTGTTAAACAAAGGCACTTTTGTGTGACATAAAGAACATTAGCTAAACTTAAACTTTTCAAAATTGGGGGCTATATTTTTTTGTTTTAAAAATAGTGATTTTTGGAATGTAATAATAATATATTTGAATTACAGAAAAAATTTGCTTATAATGAAAAAAAGTAGAGAGAAGAAACTGCAAACCATCCCTAAGTTGGCTACATGTCCATGCATATATTCTCAGGAGGTGGCCAAGCATGTGGAAACAGATGGAAGCGTGTAGTGGCCCGTTAAAGAGGGTCCAACTGTATTTGTTTGCTAGGGCTGCCATAACAAAATACCATAGACTAGGTGCCTTAGCCAACAGAAATTTATTTTCTTATGGTTCTAGAGGCTGAAAGTCCAAGATCAAGGTGTCAGCAGGTTTGGTTCTCCTGAGTCCTCTCTCCTTGGCTTGCAGGAGGCCACCTATTGGCTATGTCCAGACAAGGTCTTTCTTGTGTGTTTGTGCACGCCATCCCTGGTCTCTCTGTGTGTCCATATTTTCTTTTCTTAAGAGGACATCAGTCAGATTCCATTAGAGTCTATCCTAAGAGCCTCATTTTAACTTAATCACCTCATTAAAATTTCTATATCCAGGGTCGGCCCAGTGGCGCACTGGAGAGTGCACCGCTTGGGAGTGCGGCGGCGCTCCCGCTGAGGGTTCGGATCCCATGTGAAGACCGGTTCCCGCTCACTGGCTGAGCGCGGTGCAGGCGCAACACTGAGGGTTGCGATCCCGTTACCAGTCAGTAAAAAAGACAAAAAGAAAAAAAAAAATCCTCAGGTTCTTTTATACCCAGAAATCAGATCAAACTCTATATATTTTGCACTGTCTTTTCAAATGAAATTCCCTTTATTTTTCCAATTAGTTATACATGCTGCATGATGTCTGTAATTTCTCTAAATTAAACACCTACAAACTCAGCAACTGGATGGCTCTTTGTTATCAGAGGCCATGTGGTGTGGTATAAGATCTGCTAGCTATATGACCTTGGGCAAAATTACACGTCTTCACAGAAACTTATTTCCTGCAAAATAAGGATAATAATGTCTACCTCATTGGGTTGATGCGAGAATAAAACTATATAACATATGTGAAAACACCTGGGGGCATTCAATAAATGATAGTGACTTTTACTTCCCCAGACATATTTTTGTTGAGCAACCACACTGTTTATATTTCATTGGGGAGCTTATCACTTAATTTACCTTTATCTTCAAGGTAACAGAGCCCACTCTCTGCACATTTTGAAATTTTTCATATACTAATACATTAACATACTAATACAATTGTTCATACACTCAAAATACCTATAATGCTTAGACTGCATTGCTATCCTTACTTACCATTACTTTTCCTGCTAGCTATATATTTATCTATAGGATATCTCCATATTGCCAAGGGGATTGCATACTAAAGCCTACAAATTGCTTCAGCAACATAAGAAATATTGTCACATGCCAAAATAATATTTCATTTTCAGTTCTGTACTGTAAAAAATTAGTATTTTTTAGGCTGCTTTCAGTAATTAGTGACATTATTCAGTTAATTTTAACATGAACATAATTTTAAATTTAGTAGTCTTTGAATTAAGGATGTCTAGGGATATGGCTAGCCTAAGGGACTCAATGATTTAGTCAGAAAGAATTACCTTGCTCTCCCCCACTGTGTCCCCCACTGTGTCCCTACTACAGGGAATATGATTCCACTGACTTTAAGCCACTTTTGTTCATTATTGATTCAGCTGGAGTGAACAGTGTTTTACCATCTGTGAATCAGAAATGTAACAGGGAAGAATCACTGTGTGGGCCTTATACATAACCTGGCTCCAATCACTGTGTTCCTGGTGATTGAGCAAGACGATTGGCCCAGTTGGGGACACATGATGAACCCCAAGACTAGCAGGACAGGTGCAGTGATTGGGAGCCCTTCCAAGACTACAAAAACAAGGAAAAACACTCCCCGAAAGTAAATGGAGTGTGCTATTATGAAGATGTGAATGGAAAACCTGCTTGGTAGAAGCAAAACAGCTACTACCACCATAGATTGTTTACTTGATCAAATCAAGTAGCTTTTGTTAGACGATAACAGAAGTTGTTACAAGAAAGATGTGTTTAATCCCCCTAAGTGTATTCAAGTATCCAGTCATGCTTACGTCTTACTTTTATTCATATAACACTGGGCTTCATCTATAGGATTATCATTTAAAGTGTTCTTATACCCTGATCTGATGTCCCTTTACAAACACACAAGAAAGAGCAATTATCTTAGTTGAAATATATTTGGCACAAAAGTTAACGTTAGGGGTATATACCTTAATACTCTCTATTGTCTGAAATCAAGTTTACTTTAGTTTCTGAAGTTTTTTGACTGTTTATGAATGCCTTGAAAATTTCTGAGTGAATGATTCATTTGTATGTTATGTTGATGGCCTAAATGACTAATAATTGCATTCATAATTATCTTTACTTTAGCACGACATTCTGAGTCTCATGAATTAAAAAGCATCCAACCATGAGAAGAGACCTTTAGTGGCATATGATACAATCTAATTTCTTCCCACCCAAAGGGCAATTGAGCAGTATTGACCATTTAAAGGGCCAAATCAAACAAGATAATGAGGTATAATTCACTTTACTCTTTCTGGTTTACCAATCCAGATTTATACAATATAGACAACAGAACAATGCACTATAATTATTATTTGATGTTGCAAGCTATTCAAATGAATAATCTTTTTAAATGCTGCTTCCAAAAATAGTTCTAAAATTGTTATATAACTACATTTTTCCCTTGCCTTGGCTATTTTGGTCTTGTTAAATTGTTGTTTTTTATCAAATAGCCCATACACGATTAGCTGTAGAATTATAAAATAAATGAATCACAGCTGTGCTGACAAATACATAAGCAGGAACAAGGAATAATAAATGCAGAACAATTCTGTCTCTAGTTGGAAGTATCCTCACAGCAATAATTACAGAATGCAACAGAGCCAGTGTGCCCATCAAACTTTAATTCGACTCTACTCAAAAATGCCCACAAAAATGTAAGAAATAATTTAGAAATATATCATTAATCATATTGAATTTATGTATCTGATTCTGGAAAATTGAAGCACAAGAAAATATCTAGTATGACAGAGATTATCACATTTGAACATGTCTGTGGGTGATAGAGTTCCTAAATAAATTTTAGGAAACACAGGAGATCTGAATAGCAGAGGTAATTTAGAACTTTGATTAATTAGTGCTAACTCCAAAATGTACAAATTAGGTTTCTCTGTGCCCCAAGGTGCAAATAGTATGTGTGCTTTTCTTGTTGGTTTTATATTATGTTCCTCTTTTTTTTAAAACCATGTTGCTTTTTGACATTGGGGGGGTGGCAGGGAAAGAGAGAGAGAGAGAGAGAGAGAGAGAGAGATATATTTATTCTAGTTACTGTAGCAGGAATATATTCACTTCACCTCCAGATATACCACATATAGCTAAGTACAATTTTCTGACATAATTGACCCTAATTATGAGATTAGAAGACAGCAAGATGAAATTAAATGAGACAGCTGAGATAAGAAAAATCTTCAATAAGAACAAAAATACAGTAGACTTGAAATTCACACTAATGGCAATAACTGGCAGAATTGATCATTTGAAAAGCCAAGTCAACAATGTGAGTGATAAGTTGATCTACTCTCTCTGAACTTGAAAAGAAAGAGGTAACCTCTACCCTCCCCTAAAAAACAAATGAGATGAAAAATTTAGAGGATAAAACATATAAGCCCCATATGCAATGATCCTGAGCAAGGAACAAGATCACATGTTGCAGTTACAAGGAGGTTCTCAAGTAAATGCTTAATCGTAGTGTGGACTCAAATCAAAACACCTAGGTTCAAACCCTGGCTCTGCCTCTTCCAAGTTGGGACACCTGGAAAAAGAGGGATTACTACACTCTCTTTGTGCCTCAGCTTTCCAATCTGCGAACTGTGGATATTTACAGTACCTGCTCCAAAGTTTGCTGTGAGGGCATAATGAGTTTTACTTAAAATAACCTGATATGGAGAGAGCCCTAAAACTCCAGAACAAATTTGTGTTATTTATTCCTGCTTTCTCACTGCCCATCACACTCTGTTGAGGGAGTGAATAATCAAAGACAGAATAGAAGAAAACATTCCTAGGCAAAACTCAAGAAAAGAGACTCAAAACTGTACATATTCAGACTAGATTTTGAAATTGCATATGTAAAGAAAAATCTCTACAGTTACAAAACCATCAAAGGCAGAATACTTAAGCCCACACACTTAGACCTTTCTTTCACATTAGGCAATTTATGTCATTATTCTCTAACCTGCTTTTTCTTTAACTTACCATGTCCTAGAAGCCTTTCCATGTCATAGCATGCTCAGATACTTCATTTTAAAAACACACTCATAACAGTTTGCCATGATTTATCTAAACATTCTCATTGCTTTCATGAGAAGAAAAAACATTTCACTTTTTAAAATGAGGACTTTTATTAAAATCTGTGTTCTTAGACTACAATGTAAAAATTCACTTCTTATTTTCTTTCTTTATTATACATTGTTTAACTGTTTGTACTTGTTATTGATTAATTTTGGAGAATGGTTTAGAATTTGGACATAACATTCTTAGTCATTAAAAAAGGATTAGTTTAATTGCTCCAAGATGTATGCCATTTTGTTTGCAAATTGCATTGCACTTCTCAATGTCATCCAAAAATTGTAAGGCCATATGGCCCTCACTTCAATATTTTAACAACTATTTAAGGAAAGGGCACCTCTTGTAAACACACACACACACACACGCACACCCTAACACACACACAAACACATAGATGGACTAAGGTTTTAGCAAATTTCAGCCGAGGAAGTTCAGTCTCTTGAGTGAGAAAAAATAGTGATCAGGATATGTATGTATCAAGGAAAAAATAAAATTCAGAAACAGAATTAACATCTCAAGATCTGCTGCCAGTCTTGACAGTTTCCTTCAGTTGTTCTTTTCTGCTAAAATCTAGGAATCATAGGATTTGTGTTAGAGGAAAACATCTCTTACTGGGCAGTCTACAAATAGGATTTGTACTAGTAAGCCAATTTATGTTCTTGCCTTTTTCTTCTTTTTTGATTTTTATTGGTGTATACACATTTTGAAATTTTACCATATACAAAGGATTAAAAATCCCAAATATAACTATGTTAATAGTAGCACATAGTTATTGAACACACACTATGTGTCAGGAGCTGTACAAGTCCTATACCTGCATTAACTTTTAAAATCCGTACCACAAACGAACGAAGGAGGTATTATTATATTCCCACTTTAGGGTTAAAGGAAGTGAGACTCACTGAGGTTAAATAACCTTCCATAGCTCACATAGGCAGCAAGAATTATAGCCAGGACTCATAACTACATGGATCTGATTTGAAAATCATCTCTGTTTTTTATTGTTGTTAGTTTTAGGAGTGTTTTTAAAATTTAAAAACATCTTATATGATCTTTAAAAATTAAACATTGTAGTAAACATCATTCTGTGCACTGATCTGCCACTCATACCCCATTCTCAAATAGTAAACAATGTGAAGAATATGGTATGTCTCCAGCCTGATTTTTTCAATGCATATGTAAAATATTACATATATCCTATGCCATGGTTTAAAGTAAACTCTAAATCACATTTTACTTAAAATATTTTAATCTTCCTTCTATGTTAGTAAATATAAATTTATGACACTCTTTAGTGGATGCATATTATTCTATTGAATAGCTGTACCATAATTTGTCCATTAATGGACATTAATGGGCATTTAGTTTATTTCCAGTTTTTTCTATTTTAAATCACGTTCCTGTCAACAATTGTGGAGGGTATGAGATTTTACTCTACTTGTAAGCTCACAAGTTAGCTTGCCACACTTTCATGGATATTTGGCAGAAGACATGAGTCTCTTGAGTCAAAGACAAAGGACTTTATTGCTCATGGGATAAAATGAAACATGAACTTTATATTCATGTGAGTTCCACTGACCCATGGAGTCCCATGGCATAGTGAAGTGGTCAAGTAGATGCTGTGCATGCAGTGAGTTTGTGTCATAGCTGAGGCACCCCAAGTTTAGAAAGCCCTAAGTTTTTGTAATTGTTGCAAGCAAACCTGCTCAAATTCTTCCCTGGAGGGATATACTATTTTTATTACAGTGTTCATTCAACAAACCTCCTCTTTGCTGGAGAAGGAAATATCCCTATCATCCAAGGCTGTTCCCTATACAAACATGCTTTAACAGTCCATAACACAAGGCTGTCAGTGCCTCTCCTCTCAACATGTGCAGGAAACAAGCAACCCAGGTAGAATTGTCTCTCAACAGTTATGAAGAGTATTATCCTGGGCTTAATAATTACACCTCTGGTCATAATGATCTTTGCACTCCTAAGACATTGCTTGAGTATAGTCAATATACTTCTTCAACCTTTAAGACATCAGGGTATATTGGAAGGAGCTTGGGAATTGGTATAAGACTGCTGTAAGTTTAATCTCAACCTATTAATATGTTTAAAGAGATGTGTGAATTTATATTCATAGATTTTTTTAATAATGGCTATTTTCAGTGTAGAATTTGGGGTGGGGTAGGTAAGATTAATTTTACCTTTCTATGTCATTTGCATATTTAAGTAGTAAGCATGTATTATTCTAGCAAAGGAATAGTCCATTGTCTTAAAGCACATACATGAATACAATTTTTAGGTAGCAATTTATCAATTTTCTAAAATGTCTTTCATTTATGCAGTAACTCATCCAGCAGTTTAATAATCATTATTTTGGTCAGGAATTGGAATGTAACCCAGGATGGCTTCAAATGAACAAAATGACTTCTGAATAACATCAAATTAATTCCCCTGGAAATATTGTGGTGACAAAATTCTCTTGTTTCTTGTAATAACCAAGTTACATACTGGTGAAAAAAAAAAAGCAAAACTTTTCGGCACGGTGTGGTCTGCACCATGCTCAGCCAGTGAGTGCACCGGCCATCCCTATACAGGATCCAAACCTGCGGCCTCGGCACTACCAGTGCCGCACTCTCCTGAGTGAGCCACGGGGTCAGCCCCCCAAAAAGCTAAACTTTAAAAATGAGAATCAACAGCTATGTGAATTGGTAAAGGGCCACCAAAATCGATTACACTGTATAATGAAGAACATCCTACTCATCCTGATTTAAACATCACATATTGCACACAGGTATTGATATTCAATGCTGTATCCCACAGATACGTGCAATCAACTATGTTCCAATAAAAAATAAATTGATTAAAAAAACAAAGAAAAACATGTTTGATTTTGTTATTTTAAAAGGCGATTTTTAAACAAAAAAATTACTGTCTTTTGTACTGGTTTGAGTTCTTTTCTTTGAAGTCATTTAAAGATGGGTTTCCAGTTATATCTCCAACCACTGCAGTCATAATTTTCTTGAAATTTCAAAGTGGAATGTGCTTATACCATGTCATATGTAGATGAAAAATGCTGAAAACATGAATTACAAAGACCTAGAAAATTCTTGACCTCTTAGATAGAAAATGGTACTATACTGCATTGGTTAGAGTTGCATTACTGTGAAAGAGTCAACAAAATACTATTGTGAAAAAGATAGCACACAGTGATAGATGAGACCAAAATTACCAGGATACTCTAAAGATATATTTTAATTTGATAGAATAAACTAGGTAAGTGCAGTGACCACAGCATTCCTCACAAAACACTGCAGTTATTTTGAGGAATACTGTTCTACCACAATAGAGATTTCTGTCCACAGTATCTCTGGCAAATATGTTTATTTTGGTGAGTACACTAGTATATAAGTCAAAGAGCACATATAATTTGCAGCAGAAGCATAATGAATATGAAACACCAAGAATTTAAACTATTTTCTAAAATATGACAACTTATATAATTTATCCATTCGACAAATAGTTGTCAAGTGTCAACAGTGGACCAGGAATTTGATAGACACTGGGAATTCAAGTGGGAAAATTATGAACAGAATCCCTGCCATTATGAACCCCACAGTCTGTACATGATTGTGAGATAAGTGTATAAAATGAGGGATATATAATTTTTATTTTACTATGTACTGAAAAATATTATTTGATTCCATATCAGAAAAATAATTTTGTTAATAGCATGTCCTTTTATTGAGAAAACAAAACAACTAAGTAGAAAATGAGGGAATTCTTATTTTCAGTTTGGCAACCTTAAATAATTTTCCCCAAACATTTAAAAATTACAATTCAGATGACTAAAATGAAAATGCTCTATAGAAAGAAGCAGAGTCTTTATCTCTCAGAATACTGAAAAGTCAAATTAGATTGGAAAGAGATTCAGAACATGCCACCCCAAAATATACCACTTAGGTGTATTGATTATTTTGAGCTGAAGGCACTTGAGAAACAGCAGATGCAGGAGAGACTCTCTGACTTCCTCATTTCTACCTTAAAGCAGATCATAAAATTTCCCATAAAAGGTGCCTCCCTGTATCAGGAAGAGGAGAACATTCTCATCACCAGAGACAGGGAGTCCATGCCCAAAATGAATTTGTATAAACAAACCTACTGTAATAACCTTTATCTTCCCTTAGTTTCCCCTGTATATTTCTTAATCTTTTCCCACACTTTACTGCCCCCAGCCCAGGCCCCTTTTGACATGCCCACAATTTGTTGTTCTTTGTGTAAAAAGGTATATAAGCTTTTGGGCCTAACAGCTTTTCCTGATCTTCATTTTCCTTCTGAAGACTCCTGTGTACATATAAAATATTAAATAAATTTGTATGCTTTTCTCTTGTTAATCTGTCTTATGTCACTTTAATTCTTAGGTCAGCAACAGAACCTAAGAAGGCAGAAGGAAGTTTTTCCTCTCCTACAATTACTATATTTTAGACCTTCTTTTTAACCTTATGACTTACCAATGGACACAATGCTTAAAACAAAACTATTTCACTAATATTAGTTTTATATTATGCTATGGAAACAAGAGAAAAGCACAGGGATTTTATATAACTTCAGGAATCCTTCCGATGCTTTAAAAACAACATGAAATATATTTAATAATATTTTGGAGACATCAACATGGGTAAAATGAAACTGCTTGGTTTTGGCAACTTCCAGGCTGCTACGGAATGTTGAGCATTATAACCGTCCCAGAAAAATTATTTCCCAGGTAATCCAAGGAGAATTTGCATGTAAACTAGATAAACTGTGTCATATTGTGCATAATTTAAGAATGGTCCACTTTAGAAGTAAAATGAGAAAATGACTGTCACTGTCTACAAGTAGTTCATGGTACTTAGCTCATCTTTACAGGTGGCTACCCTGAAATGCAGTTCTGAACAAACAAGCTCTAGTCTAGTCAATATGTTTTGTTGAGGGGATTTTCCTGTTCCCTTCTATTTGAGTAGAAGGGACCCCTCTGAGGAAGAAAGTGTTTGTGGGTACAACCTCATTTGTTGTACCTTTTCGTCAGCCCCACCTGCCACACACACAATCCCCGCCCCCCCCCCTTCAAAAAATTACATTTCTGGCTCAGATGAACCACAGGAATATTATGTAAGAACATGGATTTTATATATCTAAATAGCACTCCCCATGGTAAGGCTTTATTCTTTATTTTACTATACTTTCATTTTCTTCTTCTCCCAAAACATATGTCAGACTTAATGTTTTATGTGGGGTAAAGAGAGGATAAAACAGCAAGCATCTCTGTATAGACTGTGTTTCCCAAAATTCATTGTCATTAATTGCTGCTAACTCAAGGAATATGGTGTGAAAAGAAGCTAGTTATTTTCCACTTTCCTAATATTGACTTTGTTCACTAGCAAATATGATCATTTGTACTCATATTCAAGATAAATTCATAGATACTATATGTATTAGTTCACTTTTGTTGCTTATAACAAAATACATGGAACTGGGTAATTTATAAGAAAAATGACATTTATTGCTTACAGTTTCTGAGGCTGGGAAGCCCAGCGTCCATCTGGTGGTGGTGACAGTGACCCAGAGGTCTTAAATTGCAAGATGGTGGAAGCAGGGAGAGCAGAGAGAAAAAGACAGATTCTCCTCTTCTTTTAAAGCCCTCAGAACCACACCTCTGACCCCCATTTTTAATCCATTCACTGCTACACAGTCCCACAACCCAATCACCTCTTCAAGGCTCCACCTTTCAATTACCATAATAGGATTTCCCACTCCCTTAACAGTTGCAGTGGGGGCTAAGTTTCTAGTACATAAACCTTGGGGGACACAATTCCAGCTTCAATGAGTTTTGGGGGGACATAATTCAATCCACTACACTGAATATATAAAAATAAAAAAAAAACCCCTCAGATTATTTGAGTTATGTTGAGTTGCTTTAATATACAAAAGATATTTAATATATGCTTTAAAAGCTGTTACTTTTTTCTTAGGTTTTTACACAGTGTTTGAGTGATAGTAACCAATACCAAAGATGGACAAAGTGTCTTTAACCTTGAAAATCTCATGAGACACTTTATGAGTGAAAGTATTGTTACCTTGACTGACACATGGATGTCAGGCTGTGGATGGGGTCAGTAATTCTTACTGAGAATCATAACTTTAGGAAATCAAGTTAGTTTCCATTTTGCTGAATCATTATGATTTTAAAATTTAAGATCACAATTAAATGTAACTGGTTGAAGGTATTTTTGGAAGAGATTTCCTGTATAACCTAAGTACAAGGAATGCATTACTTTATATCAGGGGCCTAATCTGAATGTGTCTTAAAAAGCAAAATATGTTCTGCAACTAAGTCAATTTTTTCAGTTTAACATTCCTAAACATGCACAATTCTGGAGCAATAAAATGAGATTATATCACATGCTTGATTTGTATATTCCTTCTCTGAATATTTGTTATTGTTTACTTTATCAGCTTTGTAAGCCATGGAGTGAGCCATCATCCCAGCAGGCACAGTCCTGAGGGCCTCCCATGACTTTGCTGACACTGTGAGAATTCTCTGACATTAGTATTCTAATGAGATGCTGCGTGTCTTTTCTACATTAAGGAGCATCTCTATACTAAACCTGCTGCTTCTATGTCTAGAAAATCATAGATCATGGATTAAAGAAAAATTGACCTAAAAACAGAAGGGGTTTTTTAATGCTTTGGGCAACTTGCCATTTATAATATTCAAAGTCACTTGCAAAGCCTTTTAGCCAATGAGTCAATGAGGGACCACAGCACAATTCTACTCTGTATGCAAACAAAAGTAATTTTTTATGTAATATCTTCCTATTTTATTTGCTTGTTTGAAGAGTGAGAAAATATATAGATCTATTTAACCTCAGGACTTTTGAACCAGGAGTGTTTTAATGCTGAAATGATGAAACATTCTTGACTCTTCCCCAGCTCAGTAAAAGGTGAGCCCAGCTGTGCTGTGAATACCCAAAGCCTTAGACAGATTTCCACCAAGAGAGTAAAATTGTTTTTATTTCTTTGAAGGAGTACATATGGTTCATGAAGAACCACAAAACTATAGGGGAAATGAAGAGAAAACAGTAAATCTGTAGGGAGAAAAAGATTTAGTATAATATATATGTTGCAAATCACTTGAAAATTTTGCTCCAAAGATCTAAAACAATTAAGTTTCTGAAAAAATAGGCATACTTTTCCTGCCAGAAAGTTACTTAACATGCCCTCTGTATTTCATATACCACTTTTTCCCTTTGGTTTGCTGAAAACTGATATCCTTAGAGAGGTCATTTGTAGAAACTGATTCAGCCTTTATGAGTAGAAATATTCACTATATTTCTTACAAATGCATATATTTAAATTTTCAGTTCTTCTTGTGCTTATAAAACTTTTGCACAATTAGCTTATAATTATACACAGAGAAGTAGTAGATTCAGCCTTTATGAGTAGAAATATTCACTATATTTCTTACAAATGCATATATTTAAATTTGCAGTTCTTCTTGTGCTTATAAAACTTTTGCACAATTAGCTTATAATTATACACAGAGAAGTAGTGTTAAAACAATGTATGTACTTTAAGATGTAATATTTGCAGTAAGCTTGAAATAATTATGACATTTTGTAATAAGATAATAATGACCTGTTGGGATGGCAGAAGAGAATCTCATGTCAGCTTGGAGTTGTAAACATCAGCATAGAGATTTTTGGAGTCCTTTCATATAAGAAGCAGAACTGTAATCCATCTGGCATGTCTCTTTAGCTCTCATTCTGAGTTTCCAGAATATACAAAGAAACTCTAATTTTAACTATTATTTTGGGGTTCCCCCTCTAGATCCTTGGAAAATTAGGAACATTACAGGGAGAAATGTCTCTTGACTCAAATACGATGCTTCCTTCTCCCATTGTAATGGTTGACATCATGGAGGAGATTTAACTATGCAAAATGTGTGCTGCTTTCCGAGGCTGTTTATTCTAGGAATAAATTCTGTTACACAAACTCAGTTACACAAAATTTGATAAGTTCATCAAAGTTGACAAAGGAGAGATGTCCAATGAACACTTATGCATAGGTATTTCAGACATATCTGCATCACTTAATATAGGCAGATATATGATGCATTCACCAAACATTCGTTGAGTCCCCACCAGATCCCTATGCAGCCCTCTAGGAACAACAAATATAAGGCTGCTGCCTGTCATAGAAAACATTGTGGTCTCAGTCAGGAAATAGCCAGATACAAAATAAGCCCAACAAAGTAATAAACGAACCAGAATTCTGATAGTGTGTGTACCTTTATGCCATTGAGAAATCCCACAATTAGTGGGATCCGAACCCTCCGACGGGAGCGCCGCCGCGCTTCCCAAGCAGCGCACTATCCAGTGCGCCACCGGTCCGGCCCTTAATTTTAATTTCAATATGTTTTCTATCCATGACTGTTGAGTATGACAAGAAAAAATTCAGAAAACAAATGTTCCTTTGATAAATTTAGAAAATCTTAATTTTAATTTCAATATGTTTTCTATCCATGACTGTTGAGTATGATCCAACAAAGCTCACCTTTCAAATTCAGAAAAAAAGGTTATTTAAAATGTACATTATTTTATTTTGTCTTTTTTCTAAGCAAATAATTTTAAAGATCATAATATCAACCTCAAAATTTAATAATAAATCACAAGTATATATTGAGAAAAAAAGAAATTTTAGTTCAGCAAGAAATTGTAGAAACTGGGAGAGAATGATGTGGAGAATGTAATATAATAGACATTTCAAATAGCATACCAAAATATAACTTCAGTAATATTTTGAATGTTTTGTGAAATAATGACAATTTGAAATTATAGAGCTATAGATATTTTAAAGCTGTAACACATGGCTTTTAAAATGAAATATTAAATGATTAAAATAGATTTCTCCTATTTCATGCTACAACTGTGATTATATGTAAATTTCTCTGCAATTAGAGAAAATGAGTGAAAAGCTATAAAGATTGCTCCATACTAGTTTATGAAGTGAGTCCAGATTTTATCCAGTGGAGGCTATTTGATTATGTATGCAGACGTTTATCTTTTTATGTTTGAATAATGCATGGGAATTATAAGATGTTTATTTTGAGATATCACAATGAACAGTGACTGTGCTCTGGAAACAAGGCATTTTGTTTGTTTATTTATTTATTTTAAAATGTCTCTGTCTCCTGGGATCCCTCAGCAGTAGAGTTTTGGATCTCCAAATAGTCTCCTGATCTATATCTGCTATCACATTTCAACTAATTTGACTTTGAGGGACCACTTCAAATTAAGTTGCTTAAGAAACAATTCCGAATTTAGATCGATTAAAGACTCTTTGATGCATAAAAATTTTAAACTTAAGATGTGAAACTAAAACAAAATAACCCAAAACAAAAGGGAAGTTGTAACCAGGGAAAATAGTGGAAGAGAGTACGGCCAAAAAAGGCACCCATAATATATAAATAGAATATGATAAATATAATATGCTGCTGTTTTACTAATAGGTATATGTAGAATGAAAATGAGCAGATATTACAAAAAATAATAAAAATTATAACATTGCTAAGAAATATATCGGAACATTTTCAAATTCACTAGAAATAGAAGAGAATATGTGTGTGCGTGTGAGTGTGTGTGTGAGATTCCTACCAACTGAGCAAAGGCCAGAAAAAAATTAGTATACCCAGTTTACGGGTGAAATTTTATGCATATTAAAAATAACACATAAAGAACAACATAAGTTAGATTTAAAAAATCATTCTCATGTCCTCCTGTTCTGCATTTTAATAACTTAGCATGACAAAGTATTTAAACATAGTTTGGGATGAGCTTAGCAAAGAACCATTTCTTGATAACAACAACAACAAAATGTCTTTGCTATTTGCACTACTAGTCAGATACTTAGATTTAATGATAGAGTTCCATACCTTTCAAAGTGCCTAATAGATTCTGTACCAATTTTCAGGATCCAATATTCAGATGACAGGGGCATAAAAAGTCTATTAAGTTACCTGTCTGAGTTAGGTTTGAGCCCAACTCTTCTGATTCTGCACATGAGTATGAGATGTGGAGAGGAAGGAAAGTTGGGCCGGGGGTTTGTTCCAAAATTCCTGAGCACATTTTCTTTAGATTCATTTTCATGTAAAAATGCTCTGAAATTGTTTCTACTCCTCCAAAAGTATTTATCTCAATCATCTTAGTGCCAGAGCTGGCACACAGCAAGCACTCAAAGAAGTAAAGCATTAAATAAAACTGTCATCTCTTTTACTGGGGTGAAAAAAAGCATAGACTTGAAAAATCATTTATGTAGAGCAAAATTGTAGTATTTTTGTTATCATTTTCTTGTGGATGCTGCAGTATTCCTCATTACTGAAACGCAAAAATAAAACTTTTTTTTTCCAACATTTAAAAATAGTTCATTACAAAATAAAAAAGGGATCGGTTTAATTAAAGTTGACATTTGAACATCTAGTTTTCAATTTGTTTATTTATATAGTAATCTTAAAGCGTCAGTCTGGCACAGAACCAAAGTTAAATAAAAAACATGTCAGATATTTCATTCAGATGAAAGAATTTTCTGAAAAATGATGCTTTGTTTAACTCTTCAGGAATTCAGGCTGGAAGACTGAGAGTGATGGTTGTCTCAGTAAAGAGTTGCCGAGGGAATCAAATGTGTTCTTGGAACAATTTGTATACATTAAGTAGGTAGAGTTGGGGCTGACTACAAGTACACTTTGCTTCTGACATGTCTTTTCCAACTTTCCTGTTTGGAATCTCCCCACATCTCAATTTCCTAAAACTGTTCCCTGCCCCCTGATGGTCACAGTCCCCATAGTCATGCCTCATGTTTCAAATTTATACCTTCCCAAATGTGAACTTTTGATTCCAAATTCTTTGGACTCTGTTTCATGATTATTTCAACACACACACACACACACACACACACACACACACACACCCCACACACTCCAGAACTAGAGTAAGTTTTGCCTCATGAAAATAGCATAATGCATTAGTTGTTTCAGGAAAGACATTAATATGTTAACCTCTGCTCACATTTAATACAAAGAAGTGCTTCTAATTGTGAGAATTCAAGCATTGGGTGAAGTCATTGGTAGAAATAAGGACATGGAAGGCTGTTGATGTGCATAATTTGATCAGTAAAGAAGGTTGAGCCTAAAGCCAAGCCTGGAAGTAATACAGAAATTAAAAACTCATAATCACCATAGTGTCCTGAATAAGATGATCAATACTTGTCTGCTCACTGCAATCCATCCCCACTCTCAGGTACATATATCAATGCTTCCCAAACATCAGTGTATCAGCAGCTCTTGGCAAAATGAGATTCTGATTCAGTAGTTCTGGGTGTGCAGCCTAGAGCTCTACATTTCTAACCAGCTCCCAAGTGATAAGATGCTGCCAGCCTGTGGACCACAGTTTGAGTGGCAAGATACCATGAGACATCAGAATGTTTTATGTGTGGGAATTAGACAACTGAGGCTTAACTAAATCAATGTATCAGGCTGTGAGGGGTGCTTTATCCCCAAAGAATTAAGAAAAAATTATATCATATGAAAGATTTGTTAAAATATCTACAATTAGCTTTCTCTATTTTACCCCCTTTCCAAAAATACCTCATCAAGATAAGATAAACTCCTCATTTGGAATAGAAGGCAGTTCGTGACTCAGCCAAACCATCACAGCACTCCTAACTTCATTCTCACCATGGAAAACTGTGCCCTTTTGCCACACACTTGGTACCTCATCAAGATAAGATAAACTCCTCATTTGGAATAGAAGGCAGTTCGTGACTCAGCCAAACAATCACAGCACTCCTAACTTCATTCTCACCATGGAAAACTGTGCCCTTTTGCCACACACTTGGTATTTTTTTTTTAGTAATTCAGTGCTTTTGTGCATTCAGAATCACTCTGTCTGGACTTTACTACCCTGACTTGCCTTTCCTGCTCCCTCTGGAAACTTCCTTCAAAAGTCAGATCATTTGTAGCCACTGTACACCACATGATCTAGCATAGCATAAATTAATTAGCTAACATTAAAGGAATTCTTCTTTTATCACAATTCCCAAATATCAGCAGAAATTTTTAGAGGAAAAAATGTACCATTGCAAAAAGCAGAAGCTGTTATTATCTTGATCATTAAGAATTTCAGAGCAGCTAAGGTTTTGGCTGTCCGTTAAACTTTCTTTTTGTACATTAAAAAATACCTTCTCAAGATAATGTATAGAATCGAGGTTAAGATGAACCACATCCCACACCCTTTATTAACTTCCCCATAAGATTCTCATGGAATCTCAAAAAGAGATGTAAATCTTCAACAATGCTAGAAGCTAGGACTATGATCAAAGATATGATAGATTTCAGGAGGAATATTTATATACAAAGTACAGATGAAGTCCCAAGTTGGAGAAGCAGGACAAAAGATATTGGGAAAATGGCATGTCCATCCTCAGTGCTGTCCCACACACATGGACACTGCACCAAGCAGAGGGAGGCAGACATCACCCAGCCCGGGAAAACAGATTTATTAGGTACCCAGATGCATATTTTTCTCACTCCATGACTCAACCCCTAATAGCTCTCTGGGAATATGGCAAGCTGTATCAGTTGCTTACCTAACAGCAATTTCCTTCTCCCTTTTTCTCTAGTTTAAAACCTGCTTACCTTTCATGAGTAATGTTAAAAACATGAGCTACTCACTTTCCCAGGCTCCCTTGCAGTTAGGGGTGATCATGTGATCCTGTTTTGACCAATGAGGTAGAAGATGTCTTCCAGGAAGGCATTCTACCTGAGAGCAGGACAACCATTACCTCTCACCATTTCTTTCTTCCTGCCTGTGTAACAGTTCTTTGAGGCTAAAAGCAACCTGCTGAGGATGCTAAGCAGAAGAAAAAGGAGCAAAAGAGGCTGAGCTGCTGATCAACCTTGGGCTCCTCTCCGTCTAAGTGCTCCCTGGGTATTGTGTTTATTACAGCTGAAAGAAGTGATGTGTGCATAAAATAGCTTGAAAGGTGAGGGAGGGGTGCAATCTGTGACTTAGGCGTATTTTATCTGCTGCTGCTTATAGATAAAAGGATTCCAGAAACATGGTTCCTGGAAAATCATTCCCTTTTCTTCTGCTTCCAAACCAATCTATCCTGAGTCATACAGTTTTGACGCCTCTATGCCATGGTAGGCAAATGTGAGGCTGCAATTTGTGGGGCTCTAGGTAGAGGTAGAGAGAACTGATTTTATTTTGTCTATCTTGGGGTGAAGAAACCTAAGGCCAGCATAAGGAGCCCCAGGCCAAAGGCTGGAGAGTGGCAGATCCTGAAAGGAGATTTCTGGAGAGTGGCAGATCCTGGACACCTAAAGAAGGTAGCTTTTGGTACTGCTTGAGTGTTCCTCTTCTCCCTGGCCCACACAGGCCAATAGGAACTGTACCTTAGTGATCTATCAGAACTCAAGAGAACACTTAAAGAGCCCAAGGGAGCCCAGTAAACAAAGAGATGAAGAATAAGGCGATGGAATAAAAATGCACAGCTAGTAAAAGAGCTGCAGAAGAAGACAAAATAATTTAAAAATAGAGTACTTAACAAGATTCCAGTGAAGCACTAGAGATATATTCTGGGGTAAAATAATAATTTCCTGAATAAATAATTCAGTAGATAAAGTGAGGAAAAAATGGCCTGCATAGGGAACTGAATTAGTATCAAGTATCAATATATTTGCACTTAGAGATCAAGTGCAAATGTATTTTTGACTGAACAAAATTCTAGAAGCAAATCATGAAGAAAAACATAGACGATTTATGAAATGATAGAAGTGCCACAGGTTTAAAAAAAAAAAAGAACACACTGGAAAAAATAATAATAATAAAAAAATAAAATAAAAAAGCCTACCTAAGCTAAAGAAAGACCTGAGCCTACAGGTAAGAGGGCTCTGGTGTCCAAGACTGTCAAGAAAAGATATCCTGGCAAAATGCCTGAGCTCTTAGGTTTACAAAAAAATCTTAAAAATTTAAAAGAGATGTTTTCTCCAGAAAGAGGAACAATTGTACTTCTCGTCTACATAAGTGGAAACTTGAAGACAGAAGATGAGGATTACATATAATTGGAGGGAAAGACTAAACCTAAGGAATCCTGTCCTTATGTAAGATATCACTCACCTTATGGGGAATAGGAAGATATCTAATAACACACAAGACTTCAGAAAATATGTCAGCCATGTACCTCATCTGAGAGCAGCATCTGAGAAAGTATTAACCAAAAAAAAAAAAAAAAAAAAAATGAAACCGAGCAGAATCCTCAAGACAGGGAAAGGGAAAAGGATATGAGATTGGAACTGGGTTGCTGCTAGTCCATGCAGCACATTTGAATGTGGAAATAAAAACCACCCAAATCAGAACAGGCAGAGACTATTTATTCAGAGCTTGCTACAGCATGGGAGTCAGCCACTGTCACTTGTGTTTGGCAGAGACACAAAAGCTGGCAGAGGAGTACGAGAACTTTACAGTGGAAAGAGGAAAAAGGGGAAGCTTCAGCTATTCCCAGTCAGAGACCACTGGCATGGGGAAGCTGTAGGCAGGACTGCTATAACTGGTGCATTCCTACATCACTAGTCAGGGGAGCATACTTGGATTTCTTTGATTGATCTCAAGTTGAGAGGGGGGGGGGGGGAATTAAGAAAGCTGTCAGTTATTGATGAAGTCCTGGCCATTTGGGGCCAATTGCTACAGGGACTGTGGTTTGGCTTCCTGGAGTGGTTGTTGCAGATGATAGTACAAATAGCACATTTTGCTAATTGAAAAAATGCCAGACACAAAAGGTTGCACATTGTATGATTCCATACATGAAATATCCAGGATAGATAAATCCACAGAGATAGAATGCAGATGGGTGGTTTCTGGGAGCTGCAGGGAGATAAGATTGGGAAGCAACTGCTTAATGTGTACAGGGATTCCTTTGGGGGTGATGAAAATGTTTTGGAACTGGACAGAGCTTGTTATTGAACAACAATATGAATGCACGGAATGCCATTTAATTTTTACCTTAAAATGATTAATTTTATTTTATTTTACTTATTACTTATTGAAACATAAGTGATTGTACATATCTGTGGGGTACTAAATTGAATATCAAAAACTGTATGCAATATGTGATACTCAAATCAGTACAATTAGTATTTTATATTAGTGATTTTCACTCCAACAAAAGAGAAAAAAATCCTCATAGATAATATTCTAATCACTCGGAAATTGAGGAACATTCTCCTAACAGTCATATCAAAAGGAAATTTTTTTTTTCATTATTAGAGAAAAAAGGTATAAATTAAGAAATTTAGTATTCACCTAAAGGACTTATAAAAAAGGACAATATAAACCAAAAGAAACTAGAAAAGTGGTAATTAATAAAGGTAAAAGCTCAAATTAAATAGAAGATGAAAGCTGGTTTGATGGAAAGACAAAACAGATCAACTTTTTAATTCTTATTAAATAAAGACAATAAAAATATAAACAATTAAAGATGATAAAGGAGATGTGTCACATATTTGAGAGACTTTTTAAGGAATCCCTCTTCTGGGTATATACCCAAAGGGCATGAAATCACCACCTCTTAAAGATTCCTGAGACTTCATGTTCACTGTAGCATTATTCCATTGTGGAAACTACTTAACTGTGTATCAACAGGTGAATGGATAAAGAAAATGTAGCATATATATGTAATGGAGTATTATTTGCCCTTAAAAAAGAAGGAAATCCTGGGCCGGCCTGGTGGCGCACTGCTGTAGTGCACCGCTTGGGAAGCGCGGCGGCGCTCCCACCGAGGGGGGTTCGGATCCCACATGCAGACCGGTTCCCGCTCACTGGCTGAGCGAGGTGCCGGAGCAACACCGAGGGCTGCGATCCCGTTGCCGGTCCCGGTCCAGTACGGGGGCGACACTGAGGGTTGTGATCCGTTGCTGGACACGGAAAAAGAC
>NW_007734262.1:5067-16860 GCF_000696425.1 Galeopterus variegatus | reverse complement strand
CTTAATATTAATGTAACTCAAACATTCTTTTAAGTTCTGTCCAAAATGCAGTCATAAATATAACTTAGTTTTGACTCCCCCTGAGTAATAGCTAGTAGTATAGAGAGTGGACAGGTATTCGTGTTTCTGTTTATACTCATATTTATCTAACCTCTCAGAGAGTACTACATCTTAATATCTAAGATATTACGGTCAGTTGGACCTTGATTTTCATCATTAATTTTTCAATATGAAAATATATATAAAAGATTGAAAGCTTAAACATCAAAACATAAAGTGTGATTATCTATAAACACTGCAATTATGAATGATTTCATTGTTTGTATGCCTTTTCTTGTTTTCAGAAATAATTTCCACAATGAATGTTTATCTCTTTATACATATTAAATTTAAAGTCTAACATGTCATCACCATTTTTCATCCCTTTGCAGTTTATTTATAACACAAAATGCTAATGATCAAATGGCCTGTCATAGACCAAACTATGGCAATAAAGACCAATTGTAGTGTGATTTCTCTCTATTATGTTGTGATGAAAGCCATACCAAAGTTAAATTTAAAATCTGTGCTGCTTTGCAATTAAAATAAATTATATATAATCAAAACCAGTAAAGATTAAGATCGACTGCCAGTTAACATTGGTATCCAAACCATACACTGCCCGAAAACACCATGTTATAATTTGCTAAGCTGAAAGAACAAACATACATTATTTGTAGAGCCAGACATATGATTATCTGGATAAAAGTATGTGTACCATCCCCATAAGGCATAATCTAATACATTGCTATGTAGCTGAAAAGCCAAATTCAATTCTTTCTTATCTTACTGATTCATGCTTATGAATAAATTTCACCAAGTATTTTGTGCAATCATGACTTTAGAAAAAATATATGATGCATTTACTACTCATTTGCAAAATACAGGGCTCTATCCAAGTGTAGCTGTTCCCTTATATTGTTACATATTCTAATATTTTAAAATATTACAGAGAAAGACAACAGTGTTCCAGAAGAATGATGAAAATGTGCCCTGTGCCACAGTAAAATACAGTAGTTAGGTGGTAAAAGAAAAAGGAAGTCTGGGCTTGGTACCTGCATGGAGAGCAAAAATTTAGAAATGTTTCTAATGGTTCCTTCTATCAGCAAAATAAAGGCTAATATCTCAACAAATCATGTGAAAAGAGTTATCTTTCCTGAGAGAGGACACTACAGAGGCAGACTGTCTAATTGCTGAACATCTCTCCTGTTTAGAGGACTATGCTTTATATGAAATTAATTCCTTCTTTACCCCTCTGTCCCTGTGCCCCTCTGTCCAGCATTGATTTACTGAGCACATACTATGATCAACAGGCATTTACTGAGCACTCGAAACGATGACAGGTTCTGGCATACAAGGATGAAAAGGCATGGCAGCTACCTTTAAATAATTCACATTCTAATTTGGAAGCTAGTATTGTAAAAAATAATTACTTCAATAATTACATATTTAAAATTTTTTGTAGGTACCAAGTATAAAAGCAGGGGGGAAAAGGTAGGGATTAAAAATATCTGGGAGTTAGGGAAAGTTTTATACAGAGGTTGCTATCAGAGTGTGGCTTTTCATAGTTCTGCCCTTTAAAAGAGCCAAGATCAATCAATGCCCTTTTGGACAGCGCGGCATCACACGTTTGAACTTGTGGCTCCATGTCTTAGACTTCTCTTTTTTATATGTCTTTATTTGGTGGCATGGTTCCTAGACACTTCTTCATTTGGGAAGTCCTCCTCCAATTTCACACACATCAATCTATGGCCCCATTCAGTATTTGCTCTCTAACATGCTGGTCATTGTTCTGGGCCCCAGGGAGGAATATTCTCTTAGACAGATTCTGCTACAGTGAGAAGGGCAATAAAAGACTAAATAAAACAAGCTAAAATGAGAGTAACTTTAGTGTGGGAGAAATGACATTAGATCAAGGGGCCTGAAGTATCTCTTAGAATAGGGGTTGGCAAACCATGGCCTGCCACCTGTTTTTGTAAATAAAACTTGCTTGGGACATGGCCACATTCGTTCATTTAGGTGTTGTCTCTGGTTGACTTCATGTTGTAATGGTAGGTTGGGTAGCTGTGACAGAGACCATATGACCCAAAAAGGCCTATAATATTTGCTATATGACCAGAAAAAGTTTGCTGACCACATCTTAGAGAAACGTATATTAGATCTGGGGCCTGAGTGAGAACAGCAAGTGTAATCATTTTCTATGGCTACATAAGAAATTTCCTCAAGATTTAGTGGCTTAAAACAACGGACCATTTTTATCTCCCAGTTTCTGTGGGTCATGTCCAGTGGCTTGAGGTCTCTAGTGAGTATGCAATCAGTGTCAGCCAGGCAGCAGTCATCTCCAGGCTCAGCTGGAGGACATGTTACCAGGCTCCCTCACAGGACATTGACCTCCCTGGCTATTAATCGGAGTCATCAGTTTCGTGCCATGTGGGCTTCTCCAAGGGGCTACTCACAAGAGAACAGCTGGATTCCCTTAGCATGAAGGATTGGAGGGCATGGCAGTGAGAAACAGAGAGCCTCAAACTGAAGCCTCTATTCATAACCTACTCTCAAGAGTGACTTCCCACCAATTTTACCATATTCTATTTACTAGAAATCAGTCAGTAGGTTTCACCCATGCACAAGGGAGGGGATTGTGCAAGAACGTGGATACCAGGAGATGGGGATCATGGGGAGCCACATTAAAATTTACCTACCATGAGGAGTCATCTGGGGAGGAAGAGTAAATCCCTGGAGGCAAAAATAAGCTTGGCTGAAGCGGCAGAAATAATTCTTCCAGGAGCATCAAAGTTAGTGTGACTGGATCATGCAGAAGGAAAGGCAGATATCAGGGAGGTAAGGTCTTAGGGGTCAGGCCTGCATTATGCAGGGATTTATAAATCATGGAAAAGAGGTTGGAGTTTATTCCAAGTGTAATAGAAAGCCACTGGAAGGCTTTAAGCTGGGGAGATGACATATTTGGATTTATGTTCTAAAAAGATTTATGTGGCTGAGTCAATATAAAATAACTTTTACTAGCCAAGGCTATATAGTTCATTTCAGTTGTCATAGGAATCTCTGGTAATGTGGATACTGAGCATGTTGACTACTGGAAGATCCTTTGAACCTATCGATAACAGTGGATTAAGTATATATAAATAGCTAGACGGTATCTTGATAACTATGGGTGATGGAGTTTGGATATATTATCCTCCCAGAACTCATGTGGAAATCTGATCCCCAATGTGGCAGTGTTGGAATGGAAGCTGTCTGAGTCACTGGAGGTGGATCCCTCATGAATGGGTAATGCTGGGGGGGGAGGGGTTGTGGAGGGGGCAGTAGTGAGATCTTGCTCTATTAGTTCTCATGAGAGCTGGCTGTTTAAAAGACCCTGGCACCTCCTCTCTTTCTCTCTTGCTTCCTCTCTCCAGGTAATCTGCTTGTACCTGCTGCCTGCTGCAGATTTCTGCCATGAGTAGAAGCAGCCTGAGGCTCGCACCAGACGCAGCTGTCCCAGAAACGCAAGCAAATAAACCACTGTTCTTTATAAATTACCCAGTCTCAGGTATTCTGTTATAGCAACACAAAAAAGGACTAATACAGTGGATATGATTATGTAAGAGTTTTAAATTAACTAAATTTTTGCAAAATAAAACTGGGATTTAAAAGTTTTTCTAAGTTGTATTTTCATGACTAATTGAAATATATTTTACAAAAGTTCCAGATGTCTGTTGTGTCTAGCACTATTACGGTAAATACATAATGATATGCTGTCATACTTTTTTTTGATAAAATGCTTCTTAACTACATCATATTTTTTTTTGTCTCCAAACGTTCATTTTCCCCATTCATGCTAGAAAAAAAGACACATGGCAGAGTCTATCAAAGAAATATTCAACTTTTGGTTAATTCCATTTATGTGGGCAGGTACTCCACTTAATTTTTGTACAACTTCATTGAAGTGTAATATACACATATACAATCCTTTGTTTCATTTAAATTATATTTTCCATATATTAATAGTGATAAGACAATTTTTAGAAGATATAATTGTGCAGAAGAAAGAATACAGTGGATGTATTTAGTTCCAAAATTCTCTTACAAATCGGAGGAAATATTTTCTTCTTCCATGAGTTATTTTTTGGCCATCTCTATAATACCTTCAATTCTCTGAAAAGAATATCACTGTTTGCGTCTTGCCCACCCAACTTAGTAAATAGTCTCTGCACAATTATTAGAGCAGTGAGAATGTAGGTACAGTTAACTTAAGGTTCATTCAGATGCGTTCACTAAAAACTGTGAACTGAGCATTAATCTATGATTAATGGAAGTCCATCTTCTCTCACTTTTCTAGCTCATACTCTTATGCCCTATTTACAACAATTTTTAGAGCTCTATAGAACATCCTGTCTATTGAATAATCACTTCTTCACCATCATATTCCCCTTCCTGTCCTCAGCTTCCTTGTTACTTTATCTAAATTCCTTAGTTCTCTTTATAATCACTACCCCCCTCCATTTTCTTGCCCTTCTCTTCATTGTTTTTCAGACTCACCTGGTTGAATCCAACTTCAGTCTTTCCTCTGTCTGCACTAGAATAGATGGGTACAACTGCAGAAAAATACACAACCTGGCTGACTTATCTCCCTTTAATTTCATGACCACAAACCTTATTGCTGCCCAGTGGTCCTTTCATTGGCCCCTTCTTATTCCCACTCTCTGGAATGATTATTTTGCTCATTCCCTTCTCTCCTCAAAACAAGCAAAATCCCTTCCCAGACCATTACTCTCAGCTGATTACCTTGCATTTTTATTTTATTAAATAAATAGATCCAAACAAAAGAGAGTATCCATATTCTCCCAATCCCAAACTTGGTTACGGTGAACAAACTACCCCTGTGATGCTAAAGTCGATCCTTTCATTTGTGCACTGGACCCATACCCTGTCTCCTGTTCATGACCTTTGCTTTTGCAGTCATTGCGTCACTCTTTTGCATCACCAATTTCATCCTCACATTGGACCATTCCCATCAACAACCTCCCACGACCCAGCATCTCCCTCTAGTATTTTTCTGTTCTTTACAGTAAAATTCATCAAAAGAGTTGCCTGTACTCTACTCACTATTCTCCACCTATTCTCTTTGAATCTATCTGCCACTCCACTACAATTGCTCTTTTCTAGGTCACTTATGACTCTTTCTGTCAAATCCAATAAGCAATTCTTAGTCCTTACCTCTTGTTCTTTACAGTAAAATTCATCAAAAGAGTTGCCTGTACTCTACTCACTATTCTCCACCTACTCTCTTTGAATCTATCTGACACTCCACTACAATTGCTCTTTTCTAGGTCACTTATGACTCTTTCTGTCAAATCCAATAAGCAATTCTTAGTCCTTACCTCTTTAATCCCTCAGAAGCATTTGTTTCTGTTGATCAATCCTTCCTTCGTGAAGCATATTTTAATTGACCTCTGAGTCTTTATGTTCTCATGGTTTTCCTCACATTTCACTAGTGCCTCCTTTATTGGTCTTGTTTCTTGAATATTCTGATTTTCACATGTTGCAAAGACCCAAGGTTCAGTCCTCAAACACTTCTCTAGATTTTCCCTAGCCTAATTCATTCATTCCAATGGTTTTAAGTACTAAGTCTATATTGATGGCTTCAGAATTTGTATCCTGCTCTCGATATACCTTAAATTCAAGAAATCAACAGTATCCAACTCTTATGTGGTATTTCCTCTTGAATGCTTAATAGACACCTCAAATGCAACATGCTCAAAGCTGAAATCCTGATTTCTTTCCTCCGAATTTCTTCTTACAAGGCTTCCTATTCCAATCAGTAAAACCTCATTTACTTATTTAGTCAAAGCACTCAGTCTTCCTTGATCCCCATTCTTCTCTTTTCCCAGATCTATCAGCAAATCCTGATATCTCTGCCTTCAGAATCCTTCTCATGTTCAGCAACTTCTCAACAACTCTACCACCACCACCCTTGTCCAAACTGCCAACTCCACTCCCATGGACTATTGCAAACTTAAGTCCCTGCACACATTCTGTCACCCCTACAGTAGATCTTTGGATTAAGAGCACAGATTTTGAAAGTACGTTGCAAGGATTTATATCCTTGATCAGCCAGTTACCTCTTATATGATCTTGGACATGTTACTTAATGTCTCAGTGCGTCAATTTCCTCACCTGTAAAATGAGGAAGGAAGAAGTATGTAACTCACAGGGTAGTTGTGAGGACTTAACACATAATGTACGTAAAGCACTTTGAACAGAGTGTGGCAAACAGCAGACAATATATAAATGTCAGCCATTGTCATTCTTTTCATTTTTATTATTGATTTATTCTTTACATAGCTATAAAAATACTCTCAAAAACAAATCAAATTATGCTAATTTTCTGTTCAAAATACTTAAATAATGTCATCTTATATGAAATATAAAACCTGAAACTCCTCCAGGCCTACATGAGTGGTGTGTCTGCCTGTCTCAGATTTTACCCCCTGCCAATCTTCCCCCAACTCATTTCCTTCACTCAATCTTGCTTTTGATTAAACATTCCAAGCACTCATTCCTTCTTTTTGAGGCTTTCAGACTTGGACAGAGCCAAGCTACTAGCATCTAGTTTGCAGGTGGCCTATCGTGGGACTCCTCAGCCTTTATAATCACGTGAGCCAATTCCCCTAATAAATCCCCTCTCATATATCTATATACATATCCTATTGGTTCTCTCTCTCTGGAGAACTGTGACTAATACAAGGATCATATTAAAGCCTACTGTGAAATGTTACAGTACTGAAAATAAGAGCATCCTAAAAGATTCCAGAGAGAAAAAAACTAAGGTTATAACCAAGTAATTAGAAATCAGAGATTTCTCCATAGCATCAATAGAAGCTAGAAGGCAATAAAGAAAATTGTGAAAGAAAATAATTTTCAACCTATGATCCTATGTTGAGTAGAAACCATCAAGTATGAAAGGTGAGTAAGTACATATTCAGATATGCAAGTTCTCAAAAAGAGGGATAGATTGCTAAATCCATTTCTTATGGCAATACAGAAGATCTGTACCACCTCAATGAGAGTGAATCAAGGGAGGATAAAACATGGGATTCTGGAAACAAGGGAATCAATATAGGAAAAATGACAGGAAATACTCTGGGTGGAGATAAAGGGAGTTCTACAACCACAGCCACAAAATGGGAGCAGAAGGATGGAAGTCTCAAGAAGAGAGCCCCAAAATGGTAAATTTTCCAAGAAACTTGATGTGTTTGAAATTATGGTGAGGAGGATTACATTTGTGGCAGAAAGCCTGGAGATGAATTGGTGGTGATTACATAGACAATGAAGCAAATGAACATATAAGGCGATTAACATGGGAGAAAGTATGTATGAAAACAGAATTGTAAGCATCAGTAGGGAATAATATAATATATAGTAACAACATAAAAAATTTATCCAATCAAAATTTGTGTCGTCACTATATTAGTCTGATTGGGGAGAGGAAACTCTGTGTGTGAACTAGTGAGAGTGTGCATAGATCTGTGTTCATGTGAGTGTGTGTGTGTCTGTTTGGGAGGTTGAATGGTGTGAAAGGAAGTCAGATCTCATTTCCCACCACGGAAAGTTAAGATGAAAATCAAGAAACAGTATAATGTTATTTGGAAATACAGAGTTAAGTACTAAATAATCAACTTAATATTTAAAAGTTGAAAATAGTTAACTTTGAGGAGCACGGATATGTTCTACATATTTGGGCGCATAGTGGACAGGAAATAAATCTTGTTGAACTATTTGACTTTTTCAAATTACTTGTATGTGTCACTTGGAAAATAATATAAATTAAATGTAATAAGATACAGAAATCATACTTTGGAAAAGATATATGAATTCTGTGGCTCCATGTCTCCCCAAACATATTACACTAACTTTCCAAATCATCCTCGATTATCATAACCATATTACCTTTAATATTAATGTAACTCAAACATTCTTTTAAGTTCTGTCCAAAATGCAGTCATAAATATAACTTAGTTTTGACTCCCCCTGAGTAATAGCTAGTAGTATAGAGAGTGGACAGGTATCAGAGCATTTTCACATGTATCATCCCATTTTTCCTTTGTATAAACCTAGTGACATAGGCTAGGAAATTGCCAACATTTTACAAATGTGCAAACTGAGGTTCTGAAATATTAGAGACTGGGCCAGCACTCAGATCCCATCTGTTGGTGCTTTCAGCTGTATCGTAAGTGTGAAATTCAGTTCTTCTCCCCTACAGTACACGATACACATGAAGAGCCATTGTACCCAAAAAACTATACACAGTTTCACTGGGTTTTAGAGGCCCAAGATAAGAGTTGTCTGGTACTCCACTTGGACTGTCTGGAGCTGAGCTGTCTTCAGGCCCTCATAACAATATCCGCCATGACCTGTTAATCTTTTAGTTGCTTCTCTTTCTTTCTCTTTTTATCCCCTAAAATAATAAATTCTCTACATTTCTAAAGGAGCAGCAGTAGCTTAAGATACACCACTCACAACATTTTCATCTTTTTTTTTTTAGGTTCCACAGTGTTCTTTTTCAAAAGACCCATATAAGTTTTAAGTTTGTTTAAAATACTAAATACTTAAATTCATATTACGTGAAATTCATGTTTAAGGTAAAATACTCAATTTCAGTCCACCATAGAGTTACTTACTTGAATAAGAAACAGATGATTGACAAGAAATCTACTTAAATTATAAAGTTATGAGCCATAGAATCTAGAATGGTTTGATCTTTTCCTTGGCATATAATGACAGCTTGAAGGTAAGTATTTCCACAATGTCTTGAAACCTTCCAAAGCCAGACAGAATAAAATACCTTCATATTTAGTCTCAAGTTCTAGACACAAGATATGTCTTTATTTTGTATGTGATATATTACTGAAAAGGGTCAAATAGGAAAATAAAATTATTCTTTTATAATCCAGTCTGTGTAGAAATTCATTTGTTGTAGTAGTAACATAATCAAGTAAGAACTACAGCCATTAAAAATGTGATTTTAATTCAAATTATTCAGTGAGATTAATGAATGACTCAAATGTATCACAATTTAAAGCACTTTCCACCTGTAGCTAATTTTTTTCAGGAGAAATTTTTTTGTACTAGAAGTAAAAGACTCTGGCTCCAAATATATGCTATTGATGACACAATCTGTGTTTCTTATAGGACCAGTTTTACTTCTTTGAGTTTTAGTAATATTGATGGCTTTGTTGTCTTGAAGAACTGAGAGCTATCAACACAAAGCTTGCAAACAAATAAGTATCTTTCCACAACATGGTGAGAAAAGGTTAAAAAATTTTGTAATGTTTACAATTTCATCAGGAATATGTCTAAGAGTAGACTAATCTTTTGAATTGCTTTTTTTATTATGCAAGAACACCCCTAGGGTTTCATCAATTAAATCTCTTTAATAATATCATAAGGTTTTTTTTGTTTGTTTGTTATTGTTGTTAACCCAGCTAACTGAAAAAGAAAACAATTACTAAGGCCTAAAGTTAATAAAAACCAAAATAAAGTGTGGAAAGGTTTTCATCTGCATGGACATGTTTACCATTTTCCAGGCAATAAAAAATTGTCCTAATGTCCTCTTACTTTCTCTCTGGAATACAACTGTGAGAGGACTCTAGTGATCAGCAATAGAGAATACTCACATAACTCTCATTTTCTTCCTCATGAAGAAAGGCCCCCAAAAAGCCTTTTTAAATTTTTAAAAAATATTTATTTGGAATTCAGAAACTCAGAATATTTTACTAGCAACTCAATGTAACATACCTACTGTTATCAGCTCAGCAATGTTTTGTGTGAACTTCTGATGTTTAACAAATTCTTTGTGTTCCTCCTAATTATGGAACAGCAAAATGCAAATAAAATTCCTAAATCCCACAAAATAAAAATTCCTCGTTACACCAGATATATCTGAATTTGCTTCTGTGCTCCCTCCTACAATTACACCTGATTGGATGAGGAATGAGGTCATCCATTGAAATTCTAGCCCTGTGATCTTATACTTGGGTGTCCTGGCTCCAAAATAGGAACTGGACCAATTGCCATCTTACAGACACTTTCTACCAGGCAGTAATGGGGGCCTGGCCGTAGTCCTGTACACTGAGATGACTTGGAGGCAGCTGGCTGGGAGCTGGTAGAGATGAATGAAAAAGAGATACATCATGGAAAGCACAGAATTGATGAGCAAGAGAAATGGAGATGGGAGAGTGAGTGTTCTCAGGAGTCTTCCAAAGGCCTGCAAATTCAGCCTGTCCTGGAATCGTATGGAGATCTCACATATATTTGTTTTTTGCTTTGTTTGTTTGTTTTTTCTTTAAAATTTTGAGTGCATTTTCTATTTGTTATAAGTATAATCATAAGACATATGATCATTATGGGTACCTGACTACATAAAAGGAGGCAGCTTGATATACAGGAAAGAAGGGTTGTGGTTATTATGAATCTCAGCCTTACATAGGTCATTTAATCTATCTGAACCTCAGTTTCCTCATCAATAAAATGAGGAAAACAATCTGCCATTCATAGAATTATTGTAAGGATTATTAAAATTGGATGTAAATCTACCATTTTTCTAACACAGAATAAGGGTACAGTAAATGACGTCTACCCTATCACTATGCAGTCAGGCTGTATATCCTTATTTGGCCTGTGCAAGCTTTTCTATTTTTTATATTTAATCATATGTAAGGTACTAAAAAGATGAAGCTTTCTTATCAAAGGTAATAGGCTGCAGTTCATTTTTTATTGCCTGCAAGTTCATAAACATGATACATATAAAACATGAAAAATGCCATTTATTTTTCCTGTGCTGATTTTTTTAAAGAAAATATGAATTGGTGAATAAAATGGGCCCATTCACTCTTTGTGTTTCTTTATACTGTTCACTCCAGTCCAAACACAAGTTTATTTGTTAGTATCTGGCTATCAGTATCATAAAATCGTCTTCAAAAAGATTGACCTTTCTTACCATTTCAGATGATTAAATCAAGCAGCATAAATTAACCACTATATGCCTTCTCCTAAACACTTATGCCAGATCTATCCGTAATCTACACCATGAGCCAAATACTCTTTTATTCATTGCAGTGTCAGAAAGACTTTCTTATAAACATGATAACTGAATACATTAAGCAAGAATATAACCATTTCACATAAAGTTCCCATTTTTCCATGTGATTACACAAAATGCCTGACCTTTGCAAAACAGACATTTAACAAAACAGAACAAATTAGTTTTTTATTTTTCATTTTACAATGGGAAAAACAGCTGAGGACCCTTAACTGAAACAATGAGAAGACACACATAGTCCGTACAACTCTTTCAAGAAGAGTAACCCTTAAACACTTTCCAGTAGGAGGGACTTTGAAAAACTAAGTGGATAAATAAACTTTTGTTGGACAAATTCCCAAATAATCTTTTCTAAATAGAAACTATTAACACACAAAGTCAACAGATCTCTTTTCTTTAAAAAATTCAGTGCCATCAAAAGGAATATTAAACTTTCCTTGTTCATCTTACCAAGTAATATTTTGGTTATTGGATATTGTGTAGGTTTCTTGTTCTGTGCCAGAGTTTCAATCATTTCTGTGTTTGCCTAAGTGATAGCTTACAATAATGATGACCTGAAGCAAAATTAGTTCCATCTTACTCAGCGCTGGCTTTTATTCTAATATAAATGGTACATTCAATGCGAACTTGTAAAGAATTGCTTGTGAATTTAGTAA
>NW_007734262.1:0-4315 GCF_000696425.1 Galeopterus variegatus | reverse complement strand
GGGTTGCGATCCGTTGCCGGACACGAAAAAAGACAAAAAGGGAAAAAAAAAAAAAAGAAACAAAAGCAATGTAAATATAAGAAACCAGCTAAGCAAAGATATCTCCAGACTTGCTCTTGTTTTATTCAGAAATAGTTTAACAATCTACTTCACCTCACGTGAGTGAAGTATAAAAAGCTAAAGACATTATGTTGGTTAGTTTTTGGTTCTAAACAAGAATGTTTTCACGGTATTCGAAATTCACAAATAGTTGTTACAAAAACTAGTATAGGAGGAATCAGAAATACAAAGTGATTTGGTGTATAAAATCACTTTATTTATTTGATAAATTAAACTATGATTTTATAGTGTTTATCTTATAAAGCTGCCAAGAAACATTATTAAGGGACTTCCAAGAGAAGTTTTTCACTTTTTTTGAAACATCAAACATAATCTTTGCTTGGCTGGAATGGATAATTCACTTTTTAGTTGATCCATTAAATATGGAATTATGTCTTCCGTATGTGGTATAATTTATATAATTTCAAATACATTTCAATAACATATGATGGCCTTTTCCTATGAGTTCTAAGTAAATACCATTGAAATCTATGTTAAAGCATAGGGCCTGGGAGCAATTTAGTTAACTGAATTGGAAAGAGTGGAAGAAAGCAACACATGAATATGCCCCCAAACTCAATGTGTGTGGGGACCGTGGCAATGACATAATTACTTATTAAGGAAACAAAATGGAAAAAGAATTTAAGAGAAGTGGGAAAATATAAATACTTTCCACTTTAAGATTTATCCCTTGAATTTCTTACCAAAATTGTTATTAAGAAAATTCTTGTCTTGATGTTTGTTTATATGTGTGTTCTACATTTAACCACTTAATCACTGTGACTTTTAAGCAACAAAGTTTAGTAGTGCCTTTGATTGGCTTCAGTATAATGGACATCCTTACTTGGGTTTTAAATTTTGTTTGGATAAAAGTGAGGCATGTTAGGATTGGGGATCTTATCTTAACTTCCCAAATCCCTTAATACTCCAAAGCTGGCATGAAAACAGAACTGAGAAAGGGCAATCTGTAAGCCCTTTCTTTGGAACCTAGCTTGAAAGGAGCCTTTTCCATGGGACAGCTTTTTAAAAAAGACATAAAAATAAACCCTGCAGTATATTATTTAATTTTAAGTGAATATCCACATTTGGCAAAATAAACATTTGTTCAGTCCCCAGAGCTATGGGTTGAGATACATACCCCATGTTTTAAGGAAGGCCTGGATTATTTTGGATGGTTCCAAGAAAAAGTCATTGAGTCTATAAAACATGAATCTTTACTATTCGTTGTAGATTGTATTGTTCTGTACTCAGTTGTGCAAATAAAACTCCATCAGCTACTTCTTTTCATCTCTGAGTCAATGAGAAGCAGCTCACGGTGGTTGCTTAACCTCATAAAAAAAAAATAAAGATTAAATGCATGTAGCATAAGGTCTTTTCTATCTAGGAGGAAATTAAGGTCGTCCTTGGTTTCTTATTTTTTTTTCACCAGCCCAGCTATTTTAAGTGACATTTTGGAGAAGCCTTGAAAAACCATGGTTGGAATATTTCAAAATCTAACCAAGTATTTTTCTTTTGAGCCTTAGACAAAACAAGGTAAAAACTCACAGGGGTTAGGAAGAATCTCTAAGTTTACAAAATAGGTACCACATCGTAACTCTAGATTTATTTCATGGATACATTCCTCCACTTCCCCACCCCTATTTAATTGTGAGCAGGAACAGTTAATCAGTTTGTTTACAAACAGGGAAAGGAGGATGTGCAGGCCAATTACAAAAGCCAACAATAGAAACAAAGTTTTTCTTTCCTGATCAAAGAGACCAAGAGATAAATTCATACTGAGATAAGCCAAGGTCGTTTTCCCCAGGCTTTCCCAGCATGTACATTGCATGGCAAACTCCACCAGGCTCTCAGCAGTTTTGCTGAATGTGACAAGACTAATCTGATACGATGTAGGCCAGACACATAAGTGCAATTAGCACTTTCCATAGGCCTCTAACCTGTGACCCTTCATTCTTTCTTGATTAACACCCTGTGCTCTGATCCACCAACGTTGGTAAACAATATAAATCCAAGTATGGTACCTTAAAGGATGGAAAGGACTTCAGCAAGTTGCTAATCACACGAATTTGCCCAAAACTGAAGGATATCCTAGGCTCTGTGAAATAAATATACAGTATAAACTAATTACGCATCAGTATGCTACACATTAAAAATTCCATCTCTGCCAGATATGTTACACTAGCATATTTATAATGGAATACTGGATTAACAATGTTTGACATCTTCACTGCCTTCACTTTCAGTTCTAATATTACTCCAAAAGTTCCTCCGAAAAACATTCACTGGTTAACAGCAGAATTCTAAGCTGCTTGAAGAAAAAAAAAAGTTAAAAAGTCATTTATATTTTTATTGAGTTGCATTTTGGAGAATGACCCTGGATTAATTACAGCATTCTAAAAGATGCTATAATGTTAACACTCTTCAATCACATGCAGAACTGAATTTACAAGACTGCTTCATAAGTTTCAAATCTAACACAATAAACGTATTCTAATTTTTGATAGGATGATGATGAAATGCTTGGATAACTTCACACCTCATTGGGTAAGCAGTAAAAACGCCTACAATTTTTTCATCCAACATTTCCTCCAAAAGTTACTAAAGGGCTTCCTGGTAGGTACCATATTTGGAGGATTGGGCCTTGTGATTTAATGGAAAAGGCAAGCCTTTCCATTATAGGTTTTTCCATTAAATTGCTTTTTTTTGAAGAAAGGCAAGCCTGGGCTTGAGTACTTCCTCGTTGTCTGAACTTGGATGGGCTGCTTATTCTTTTCCGGTCTTCGTTTTTCTTATCTACAAAACAAGGATGATATTTTATATTTTGCAAGGATGATTTAGGATCAAAGAGATAACTGTTCCTTGTATCTAATTCAAATATAAAAACTGAACTGAGGAAATATTCTCAAAATTTCCATTTCAGTTACTAACAATAAATTAAATGATTAATTAAGCATAAATCTTTTCAGGAACATTTCCTGATCTGACCATCTTCTTTAGTTAGGCACAAGAAAGTAGTGAAAACAATATCTCTTCTATCAGACAGCTTTTCATGTAACACTTCAAAACTCAGCACAGGCCCTTAAAAGATCATCTGCTTTTAAGAGTCCCTGCAGAACTGCTACTAGTCACCAAACCTTGGTGACAGAAGCAGAACAAGCCACCCATGTATTTAACCACACTGTATTTCTTGTGAGGAGACTTGAAATTTTATTCCAGAGCAGTATTTGGGCCATTTCTGCCTTACCAATTTGCTTTAAAAATAAATAAATAAACTTTCCAAATGGTTAGTAAAGCTGCTTGCATGAGAGTGCTTTATGGAAAGTTTTTGTTTAAAATTCAAATGCTTTTCTCACTTTTAAATGTATATTAAGAAAAAATTGATTTAATCGTATTTAAGAAAAATAAATCATACCTACATACACACTCACATCTGGATTGGAATTATTTTCCCTGTACCTTCTGAATACAAACTTGCCTTTTGACTAAGACCAACTAAAGAAACATCATTTCAAAAGAATTCTTACTAAAGAGTTCTAAACCATTGTACATAGAGAATAATGAAACGGTGAGTATTTTTTTACATGATTTGTAGGCTTACTTTGGAGTAGGCTTATTGGGAATTTAATGTTGTGACATATTTGCAAATAAATACCAGAGTATTCACATACATATATGTACTATAAATCTCCAGAAAGATAACAGGATCATTAAAATACTTTAAATATTTCTTTAAATATACTTTATTTTTAAACAGGGCAAGTTTTTTGAAAGTACATGTTAAAATAACATTAAATTTATAGAGATTCTAAAGTCAAAATATAAGGCAAATTAAAACTCTGTGTTCTTAAACAAAAAGCTCACCAGCCTGCCATTAATAAGTATCATGTACTCATCAGCTCTCCCTGCTCCTGGCCCTCTCTTGAATCCCAAGTCCTGGCAGAGCTTTCAATGCTCAGGAGCCAAGCTTAATTGCTGAGGATTTACTGAGTGCTTAGTACCAATTTAGCACCTTTTTTTAGTGATTACAAATAAAATATATTTAAAACAATAATATGTATTATATAAATGCATACATGACCCTAAAACAGCTGTCAAGTGAAAACATTTTACATCCTGCAAACTCAGAATTTGTTTAATTGCAGTTGATTGATAAGACATATCTAAATTAATTCTTGCTCTAGATATCCTTGAAGATAACAGAAAACAAAATTTTTAA
>NW_007734261.1:183277-187856 GCF_000696425.1 Galeopterus variegatus | reverse complement strand
TTTTTTTTCATTTTTTGACGGATGGCCAGTGCAGGGATTGGAAGCCCTGACCTTGGCATTATAATTCCGCACATTAACCAACTGAGCTATCTGCCAGCCAGCCCCCCTTCTCTTTTCTTCTAATTCACGTTTCATTGACAAGCACTAAAGGATTTTACTTCACATGGTCTGCTCCATCGGGCACTTACTGTTGCCAGGTAGTCCAGGCCGCTTAACTCCTGCCTCCACCACTTGGCTCTTGATCAGGAGTGGAACAAAACATACAAGTGTCCCAGACATGCCCCTTCCAATCATCTTTAAGTGCTTGTTCAACACATCTAGAGGAGGCAGACTGGAGAATGGAGAGCTGAAGGGACCACGGTCCCCCAGACTGTTACATATCCATCCATGGTGGTGGATAGTCCAGCTCTGGCCCAAACTTACCTAGACTTAGATGATTTCCTGGGACTAAATGTATTTTCCCATGGAAAGAAAGATAAAGCCCACCCACAAAGAATTAGAAGAGGTAGAATGTGTTGAGGAGGAATATGGTTAGAAAACGTGTTCCCATAGACCCTGCTTAAACAGATTTGTTACTGATTTTCTTCTAAATTCCTATAACGAGGGCCTTTACAATTTGGGCATTAAATAAAACATGCCTAGGATTTTGTTTAAGCAATCAATGGCATTTAGTTTTGGGAAATAAAGTGTCCTTTCATAGAATGCTTTCATTCCACTGCGTGATTCTCATGAAACCTTGCACTGATTTTTTTTTTCTCTTTAGTGATTAAAGCAGGACTTTGGAATGTTAGTACCTACTGTGCGATTACCAAGCACCCACTTCTCTTCTAGGCACTTTCCTGCTATAAACTTGCTTAATTCTTATAACAACCTGTTACATTTCTATTACTCTTCCCACTTCACAGATAAGAAGAATCAGGTGCAAAATGTTAACTAAAACTTGCCCAGGGTCCCAAAGACAGTAAGCAAGGGTTAGATTCAAATCCAAGATGTGGCCTGTGGATTCATAGTTAATTACAGAGGTTTAACGTCTAGAAAAAAAAATCTCTTTATGTTACTCTTTTAATATCAGATGATCTTTCCCAAAGAAACGTGGCATCACGTGCTTACAGCTGAAACACCATTCTTTCGTTCTTTTACATTCCTATGTACTTCCCAGTGTTTGGCTCAGCTATTGTTTTAGCAGTCTGTCATGGAATTCAGTGTTTGTGCTGACACTTTATTTCTTCCCGTCAAACACAGCTGTTGTTTACTTTACTGATTTTTCAAAATCTTTCATAAATTCATTTTTTAAAACTATCAAACTCCTCCAATCTGCTCTCTTTAAAAGTAGAGGAGATTCACTTTGCCAAAATAATATACAAAGGTAGAAAAGGTTGCTATACACCTTTTTTTTATATGGAGGGATCCTTTACAAAGCTCCAATATCAGGTGTACCTATAAACTTTAAAAGATACTTTGTTCACCCAAACTTGCTGGATGACACAAAATGTAATTCTCAACCCCTGACTTGCAATCTCAGAAGGCTCACTCAGTGTGCCTTGTACCATCAGCAATCCACTTGCCAGTTAATTGGGGGAAAAATTTCTCCATTTCTTCAGACTGCAAGAGCAAAGTAGATTTTCGCTTGATCAGATGGAATCCGAGTGCTTTAGAGAATAAGGATGTACAAGAGGCAGTGGCTAAAGACAAGAAGCCCAGCCTCTCTGGGTAGTTTGGAGCATCTTAGTCTGCCTTTCAGAGACACCATATTAATAAAAATGCCTAAAAAAATAGTTTGCCAGAATACACAGACGAGTATCAATTTGTGCTAGGCTCAGAGCAGGTGTGGCAAATGGATTTCAACATGTATGTGAGTACCAATACTCTGAATATTCTGAATACTGATTATTTCTAGGAGAAGCACATTAAGGCAGCAACTCAGGAGCTAAGCAAGCTATTCAATAGCCTGGAATCTATTCCCAGTATTATAAAAACAATTATAATTATGACCTCACTGGCAGAGGTCAACAATACCATTTTCATATGCAAAAGTCATACATGATTCTCATCAAATGCTTTCTATCTGCTTTACCTTCCTATGGTTATAATAGCTGTGGTTCCTGGGTTCCTTTTTTTTTTTTTTTTAAATGATGTGATGAAGCTTGATTTTCTATTCAGACTTATTTTTCAATAGTTCTTTTGAACCAAATACTTGAAATTTAACAAAGGGAGAATTTATAGTGTTGCTAGGGGCAACGTGCAGAAATGAGCTCTATTGTGTGCCAAACTGGCTTTCCCCTTGAATAGACTGTCAATAATGACTTCCAGTGTGGACATCTCCAATAAGTAGCTAATGACCCAGCAATAGCTTTTTCACTCATATGTTCTCACTCTGCCCCCCGTCCAACCAGCTGAATACATAAAAATGTGCAATTTCCCCTGTATCTCTGCTCTACCAACCTGTTATTGATAATTGGATTAACAATAGCAAAGTTGAGTGTGAGTCAGGTGTCACGTCAAGCACTTTACAAATATTAACTAATTTAATCCACATGACAACCGCATAAAGTAGAGACTATTATTATCTCCATGTTACAGAAGATAAATGTAAGAAACAAACAGGGTATGTAATTTGCCTAAATTTGTACAACTAGTAATTAGCAGAGCTGGGATCGGAACACAGATGATGTGGAGTATCATGTGCATCTGCTCCACTAGGCTGATGCCTGAGACTTAAGGTGAGAATTTTTGTAGAATGAACAATAAATACAGCTGATTATATTTCACAGTTCTTTAAAAAATTATCTGATGATGTCAATTTCTATTGTTTTGCGTGTTTGCTTAAATTTAACTCTTCAGTTTAAGCTTATTATTTTCGGTAGAACTACATGGTCTCAAATCCAGCTGGGATTGAGTTTATTGCAGAAGTTCCAGTCAGCAGAAGCTTGGGATCTTATAGGATGCTACTGCTGTGAGGACATAATCTGCTCTTATTTCTAGGACAGCATTTAGATTACTAAGTAACAAACTACTGCTAAATCTGTAAAGTGGTGAAAGTCATTAAAGTATCTCTTTATAGGGAAAACAAATGTTAGGGGACTTGCCCCCATCTTCCCATGATCCCATAGTTACAATTCAGTTGGATGTGGGATAATGCTGCAGAAGGGTCTATGTGGGCACCTTCCCTAACATCTCACACTGTCATCCTTCACTTCCTTGACCCTAGGGCTCATCTGCTAGTATAAGAGGCATTGAGCTAGCTTGCCATTTCCTTCAAGCAAACTGTAATCAAAAGCCCCTAACATAAGCTAAAGAGATAGCTTCGTGGAATCAACATCTGGTTGATAATATTAAAAGACCCTGCAATCTGCTTTTACATCCAAGTAGGGTAAAATCGATCTTCTCTTTACTGGGAAAAATACAATAAACTATAACTTTCTCACTGTGAATTTGTTGGTTTTGAACTTTTTAAAGCTAAATCTTATTTGTTTTTCAAGAGACAACTAATAATTTTTGAAGTGATTTATCACATTATCTTCAAACTGGGGTTATGATACAAATCTGTCAATATATTTTCATGACTGATGAATCAAACACAAGTTTTAAGCTGAGAAATAGTATCTTAAACTTTTAAAGTATGTTTATTTTTATGAAATGATAAAAATAATACAATAACAAACTAAAAAATAAAGCAGGATTTATTCCCTAACATAGGTGTAAAGTTGTATCTAAAATTGTAAATGGTACTGATAAAAATTAAAAAATAAATTAAAATTGTATTTTCATGTATTTTTCTGTAATTAAGTGACTTTGAAAGATTTATTTTTTAAACTACATGAGCCTTTTCCACTCTGAGATGAATCTGGGCAAATAAAATTATTATACTGAGTCATCATTACTGATGAAATTGTGCAAATTCAGGGGTCCAGAAAGAAAATATTTGGAAACTACTGTCTTGAATATCATATGTCTTTATAATAGGCTATGGATGTACCCTTATTCAGTCTGAATAAAGATACAAAAAACTAGAAAATATTTCATTGGGATCATAAAGCCTTATGATTTTCTACAAAAAATAATCTTGTACTCAGAATTTTACTAAGGCATATATAGGATTGTATAATTTGGAGTTCAAATTCCAAAGAGAGACCAAACCACATATCCTTAAAATGCAAGTACTAAAATAGATAAAAATGGTAAATGGTAGATAAAACTAATTAAACTAAAATTTACTTTTCCTTTGCAAACTTCAGCTATAAAGTGAACTTGGTTGAACTCCTACACCGATGTAGCAATTTTCACTTGGACTGTTAATAGAACAAATATATGCACATACCATGTGAAAACAGCTTGTTGGGAATATGGATAGTTTTGTCACACCACAGGAATAAATGATTTAGAAAATATCTAGTGCATACAACCATCCTTCTTGGAGAAACAGGATCTCAATTCAATTAGTGAATGGGAACTAAATGACTAGCTCAAGTATTTCTCTACCAAAATTCCTACAATATTTCAGCAATTTGGGATTTTACGTAGTAAATAAACACTATTGGGAACAACTGGATTTGTGTAATGGAATGAAAACTATATATAA
>NW_007734261.1:181626-182943 GCF_000696425.1 Galeopterus variegatus | reverse complement strand
TAGTAAATAAACACTATTGGGAACAACTGGATTTGTGTAATGGAATGAAAACTATATATAATTTACAATGTAGTTAGCTTAAGTATAATTATATTAAATGTAAACACAGCACAAACCTATCATGATACACAACTATAACACCATGTACTACATAAATATTAGGATTCTGATATTAATTTCTAACACATCCACAGTTTGGTAAAAATTTTGGTGAAACATGGCCCTGAGGCCAAGAAAACCAACTCTGTTTTTTGCTCTTATATTTGTCAACTGTATATAACCCATTCCTCATATCACAATGGAAAGGTTTTGTCCTTCTCTTAGGATTCTTATTACTAAATGTAGAAAAGTCCTTCTCATTTGGATTGTGATTGGTTTATGTCTGGACTTTAACAGAATTCTTATCAATTGTATCTCTGTGGAGGATTGCTTCTTGAATCCAAAAGTACTTCTCCCTGTTGCTCAGAACATGCTATTGACAGCATATCCAGGTATATCAAATTTCATGGAAAATCTGATCTGTGTCTTTGTTCCAATTGTAGGGCAAGAATCAAAATGTCCAAAAATGTTGGATTCCATGACACTCCTTAGATAGGTTAAATGCTTCTCCATTCCTTCACCTGGACTGGCTGCCCACTGCATGAAGGTTATAATTTCTAGGGCAGCAAGACTCTGGTGAGAAAGGTAGGATGTGGTCTATTTTCATATTGCACACCCTAGAACTCCCCACACTTACTCAGCTTGTTTTGCTGATGACTGTCCCCATTCTACCCTCAGAGCTCCATGTGCTCCTTTTGAAACAAAGAATTTTGTTGAAGAATATAATTTTGTCATTATACATCAGTAAAGTGGAAAGCAGCTGCTTTCTAGTACTTGCTCAAGACCTCAAAGTCCTGTTTTATGGCACAGTGGTTGCATCAGTTTCTCTTTGCCTAATGAAAACGGGATCCAGGCAAACTTGTAATACTCAGGACTACCCATGAGGGAAGTAAACAGACTTGGAAAACTTGGGCTTCTATCAGAAGAAACTCCATCACCAAGATAAAAATTTAGAAACCACAAGGTTGACCCTCACAATGGCATGAGAAGGCACAGCCTGGAAGAGAAGTTAGGCAGGAAGAAAGGCAAGTTTAATACTGATAAGAAGGAAAATACACATGGTGAGGTTTGAAACAGGGCAGTCAGTCTCAGCAAAAGGGTGGGATGGTGACATTTTTAGGGATTAATCTAATGACAATAGTAGATCTTTTATTGTTTTCCACTTAAGAATGATGTATTAATAAGCAAATTTTTAGAAATCAGGCACAATATTGCCAG
>NW_007734261.1:178172-180468 GCF_000696425.1 Galeopterus variegatus | reverse complement strand
GGACACAGATTAAAGATTCCATGACTCCAAAATCCTATGCTCTCTTTTTCAATGTAATATACTGACTGGGCTGAAAATTTAGTTCATGGACACAAGACCCCAGTCACTACATCAAGGTCCCTTCAAGTAATAACTGTGGATGTGAATTCAACCATTCACTTATTCACAGAGCTCTGCTCTAGCAAAAGCTGCAGCAGTGAACAAAAAATACAAGTCTCTGGTCCTGAGGAGTAAGTGTATATAGTAAGCTAGTCAGAGGAAGCATAAAATAAACGCATTACATAATAGGTCAGGTGGTGACAAGTGCTGGAGAGAATAATGGAACAGAAAAAGAGATTAATTGGGAGTGCTTTTTTTTTTTAATAAAGGCTAGTTAGGGATAGACACTTGATTGGTGAACATTAGTTTGATGGATCCCTGATAATATTTCTTGCTGATAATTTTCCTTTCTTTCCTTTAATAAAGTCTGCTCTATCTGAAATTAATATGGCTACTCCAACTTTCTACTGATTTGTGTTAGCCTGGTATATCTTTCTCCATCTCATTACTTTTAATCTATATTTATATTTATATTTAAAGTGGATTTATTGTAGATAATACGACAACATATAGTGGCCTTGTATTTTCATCCACTTTGACAATCTCTGTCTTTTAATTGGTATCTTTAGATCACTGATGTTTAAAGTAATAATTAGTAAAGGTAGAGTAATATTTCATAATTGTTACAGATTTCTATTCAATGCCCTTGTTTTTTATTCCTTTGTATTCTACTCATTTTCTACCATTTGTGGTTTTACTTGAAAATTTTATATGATTTAATTTTCTCTATTTTCATAGCTTATTAGTTATACTTAAAAAAAAATAGTGGTTGTTCCAGAGTGTGCCACATACATTTACAACTAATCAATTCCACTTTCAAAAACACTATACCACTTCACAGGTAGTGCAAATACCTTGTATTAGCAAAATATTTCTAATTCTTCCCTCCCATCCCTATATCATTGCTGCTGTTTATTTCATTTATACATAAGTATAATAATCAAATACATTGGTGGTATTATTTTTAACAGTTAGATCAGTTAAGAATAATAAAAGTAAAAGTTCTTATTTTACCTTTATTAATTCTTTCTTTAATCCCCTTCATTTCTTTATGTGGATCTGAGTTTTTGACCTGTATAATTTTTATCTTCTCTGAAGAACTTCTTTTACCATTTACTGCAAGGCAGATCTACTGGCCAAAAATTCTCTCAAGTTTTGTTTGTCTGAGAATGTCTTTACTTCTCTTTTGCTTTGAGAAAATAATTTCTCAGGATAGAAATGTTTAGGTTGGTGGGTTTTTTTTTTTTTTTCCTTTCAGCACTTTAAATATTTTACTCCTTTATCTTCTTGCTTGCAAGATTTGTGAAAAGTTGGATGTAATTCTTATCTTTGCTCTTCTACAGGTAAGGATTTTTTTTTTCTTGCAAGTTTTTTTTTTAATCTCTGATTTTCTTCATTATGAATATGATATGCTTAAGTGTACTGTTTTGTTGTGTTTTATTTTGTTTGTTTGCTTGTTTTGTTCATTTGTTTTGTTTTGTTTGCAGTTTTCTGGTTCTCTGAGGTTCCTGGATCTGTGGTTTGTTGTTTAACACTAATTCGGGGAAATTCTCAGCCATTATTGCTTATGTTTAACACTAAGTTGGGGAAATTCTCAGCCATTATTGCTTCAAATTTGTTTCTGGTGTTTAATGTTTTCTTTTGTTTCTGTTATTTTCATTATGCATATATTATACCATTTGTAACTGTCTTGTCCCACAGTTTTGGACATGAGATTTTCTTTCTTTTTTTTTTCTATTTTTTTCTCTTTGCTTTTTTAGTTTTGGAAATTTCTATTGATAGATCCTCAGGCTCAGAGATTTTTTCCCTGGCTATATCCAGTCCACTAATGAACACATCAAAGGCAGTCTTTATTTCTTTACAATATTTTTTTAACTTTAAGCGTATCTTTTTTGCTGCTTCTTAGAATTTCCATTTCTCTGCTTTCATTCTCCACTGATCTTGCATGTCGTCTGCTTTTTTCGGTAAGTACCCTATACATAGTAATCACAGTTTTAAATTTGCAGTCTGATACTTTCAACATTCCTGCCAGGTCTCAGTCTGGTTCTGATGCTCAGTCTTTTCAAACTGTGGTTTTGTTTTGTTTTCTTTGTTTTTGCTTTCTAGTATGCCTTGTAATTTATTTTTAATGTTTTGTTGTTGTTGTTGTTGTTGAAATCTGAATATGTTGTGCTCAGTAAAGTAACTCCCCTAATAA
>NW_007734261.1:177186-177747 GCF_000696425.1 Galeopterus variegatus | reverse complement strand
TTGTTGTTGTTGTTGTTGAAATCTGAATATGTTGTGCTCAGTAAAGTAACTCCCCTAATAAGTCTTTAGTTACGTGGTGGTAAGGTATAGTGGAAGACAAAGCATTCTGCAGTCCTAGGGTGGGTCTCGGTCTTTCAGTGAGTCTGTGCCTGTGGGTGTAAACTTCACATGTGTGTTGTTGGTCCCCCTTCCTCCCTTATGAGAGACAGGATGGACAAAGAGGTTTGAAGTTGTGTGTTTTTCTTCGCCCACATGGAAGGCTACAGCAGCTGGAGATGGGTGTTTCCCTTTCCCCAGGTTAGTTAGGCTCTGAGGAAAGACCAATAGGGTAGGTTCCAATAAAGTAATTTCCCTTGAGGTAAAGAATGCTCTTCTTATGTAAAGAATGCTCTGGCATATTTCAAAATAGTTTAATTTTACCTCCTCCTGCCCAAAGCCCAAGGGGATTTTTCTCCGATATTCACTGTGAGAACATAGTAGAGCTCCAGGAGGTAAAACTCATCAAAATGTTGAGGTTCCCCAGGAGTTTTTAACTTTCAGACTTGTCTACACTGAGCCTCC
>NW_007734261.1:173717-175255 GCF_000696425.1 Galeopterus variegatus | reverse complement strand
AAAAGAGCCCTCACCAGAAATTGTATTTATCATCACCTTGATTGTGGATTTCTAACTTCTGGAACTGTGAGAAATACATTTCTTTTGTTTAAACCACCAAGTCTATGGTATTGTGTTACAGCAGCCCAAGCTGACTAATACAGCTGCACAAGTGCACAGGGTTATGCAAAAGCCCAAGAAATATTAGAAAGGAAAGGACCCTGACAACTTGACTATGTCTGGCCTTGTGGTTTATACTAGCAGGAAATGAAAAGTAGGGCTGACTCATAATAATCCAGGAATTAAAGTTGTACCTTCAACCAGAAATTACCCATGCCAATGTTTGTAAGACTTACTGGGTTAAGTTTTTAAAGGAAATCTGGCCCATCATGGCTGGATAAGCATCAAATTATACTAACCCAGGGATAGCCCTTTAGGAAGACAGNGAAATATAAAGTTCTGTCAAGACTATACATTGACCATTTTTACAGTAAATAAAACCAACATACCAACATTGTTCTATTTAGACATCACTAATTTTAAGTACTAGTAATATAGGTAACAAATCTGTATAATTTTTTTTTTTTTTTTAGGTCAAAGTGAGAAAAATAAAGGGAACCAGACTACTGGAGTTTTAGGGTGAGAATGTTAATAAATCTTCAGACGTCCCCTACCCCAATTCAAATATTAAAAACAAAATTAAAAACTATCAAAATCAATGATTTCTGAACTCTGAAAATTAACCAAAAGCGTGGAACAAATTAGAAAACATTCATTCAAGAAAAATTACTAAGCCGTGTTAAGAATTGTGGGGCCTGTGTTGTTTCAACTTTGGCTACTCTGATTTTCCCCTTTAGCACTATAATGAAAACAGGGAGGGTGACCTGTTTTGGAGCTACTTGTAAAACCTCAAATCATGAGCCCTTATTATATTTTGATATAATTCCAGCTTTTTCCTCAAGAAAGCCCATTCCCAGAGTATTGTTACTATGTGACATGACTCAGATATCAACTCCAAGGAAAAAGCACTTTTCCCAGGGTGCTAATAAATTAGAGCAATCAGCTGGAATTTTTAACATCACAGCCATCTAATACTGCAAGCTCTTGTTGCAGCATAAAAGAGCCCAGCTCTTTTAAAATTATTTAAAAAAGAAATTAAATAGAAGGCTCTGGGAATAAGACCTAGGTAGGTGACTTTAAGGTTTTTCAACATAAATCTGGAGATTCAGAAGCTTGCTGTTATGGGCTGAATTGTGTTCCCCATCACCCCCCAGATTTATATGTTGAAGCCCTAACCCCCAATGTTATTGTATTTGGAGATAAGGCCTTTAGGAAAGTAATTAATGTTAAATGAGGTCAGAAGGGTGGGGCTTAAATTCAATAAGGCTGGTGTGCTTATAAGAAGAGAAGACACACTGGAGATCTTTCTGAATTTGCATGCACATAGAGGAAAGGCCATTTGTCGATATAGTAAGAAAGCAGCTGTCTTTAAGCCAGAAAAAGAGCCCTCACCAGAAATTGTATTTATCATCACCTTGATTGTGGATTTCTAACTTCTG
>NW_007734261.1:170228-172184 GCF_000696425.1 Galeopterus variegatus | reverse complement strand
TTAGTGAACATAAAGATAGGTAAATCTATAAATATAGAATATGCTGTCCATGACATAGAGATAAGTGAAGAAAAATGAGCAGAGACTCAGACAACTGTGGGACACCATCAAATATGCCACCAAACACACAATGGGAGCTTCAGTGTGGAGAGGAGAGAACAAAACAAGAAAAAATAATATTGAAAAATGTAATGGCCAAAATTTTTCAAATTTGATTTTAAAAAACTCATTTATATTTCCAAGAAGCTCAGCTAAACCCAAGTGGCACAAGTCAAAGAGATCCACAACTAGAAACATAATAGCCAAGCTGTCAAAAACCAAAGACAAATAGAAAATCTTTCAATGGAGCAAGAGAAAAATGACTTACAGCAATTAAGGGATCCTCAATAAGACTGACAGTTGCATTCTCTCCAAAAACCATGGAGTCCAGAAAAAAGCAGTCTGACATACACAAAGAACTGAAATAAAATAGTTTCATCCAGGAAATCTACATGCATTAAAATAATCTTTCAAAAAATGATGGAGAAATAAAGTCTTTATTGCAGTCTGCATCAGATATAAATATAAATAAATGACTTAAAGAATTTCTTGCCAGCAGATTTGCGCTAAAAGAAATACCACATAATTACATAAAATAGAAATTGTAAAACTGTGTTGATGTTAAAGATATAATCTGTATGTAATAATAGCACCAAAAAAGAGGAGGGAAAGAAACTATATTAGATAAAAGTTTCTAAGTATTATTAGAATTAAGTTAGTATTACTCTGAATTAAATTGTTTTAGGTGAAGATGCACATGCAATATCCAGAACAGCCATTAATAAAATAACTCAAGAAAATATATTTTTAAAAAGTAATTTAAGTTACACACAAGGAGATAGCTATTAAACAACAACAAAAAAAGATGGCAATAATCAAGGATTAGAGAAATACATGACATAAGACATAAAAAAGCAAATAGCATGAAAAGATATGTCATACCAATGATAGCCAAAACAGAGCTGTAGTAGCTGTACTAATATTATGCAAAATAGATTTTAAGACAAAAAGTATTGTGGAAGACAAAGAGGGATAATTTATGATGATAAATATTCCATTCAACAGGAAGAAATTACAAACATAAATTTACCTAACAACAGAGCCCTGAAATACATGAAAGCAAAACTGACAGAATTGAAGAGAGATGTAGATAATCCAGCAATAATAGTTGGAGATTTCAATATTACACTCAATAATTGATAAACCATATAGTCTAAAACATATAAAACACTTGAAAAACATTGTAAACTTGACTGAGCTTATATACAAGGACCATTTCGTACAACAACAGCAAAAACCACACTATTTTCAAGAGCAGATGAATTTCAATTAATATAATAATTCATATTAATAGAATAAAGGATATAAGCTTCATAATTATCTTTATAGACACAGTAAAATATTTGGAAAAACCTATCACTCACCATGATTCAACACTCTCAAGAAATAGTGCATAGAAAGTAACTTGCTTAACCTAATAATGGACATCTATAAAACATCTACCACAAGCACTGTACTTAATACTAACAAACTGAATTTTCTGCCTAAATTCAGGAAAAAGGCAGGGATGTCTACTTTTGCCATTTTTATTCAATGGTATACTGGAAGATCTAAGCAGTGCAATCAGGCAAGAAAAAGAAATGATAAGCATTTAATTTGAAAAGCAAGAGTTAAAACTTTTTTTGTTTTGTTTTTTCACAAACATAATCCCGTATGTAAAAATGTCTACAGAATATACAAAAAATAATTAGAACTATCAACCATGCTAAGCAAGTTTGTAAAACACTAGGTCAATAGTAAAATATCAATTTTATACCCATGTATGAGCAATGACCAATATAAAGATAAAATTAAGAATACAATTCCTTTCATACTAGCATCAGAAAGAATAAAAGACTCATGAATAAGTTTTTTTTT
>NW_007734261.1:168457-169678 GCF_000696425.1 Galeopterus variegatus | reverse complement strand
TGGAAAACTCAATATTGTTAATATGTTACTTCTCCCTAAATTGATATACAAATTCAACAAATAGAATTCAAAAATATAAGTTATCTAGCATCTATAGATTGCTATCAAAATTTTAGCAAAGTTTTTTACAGAAATTATCAAGCAGATCCAAAAATTTATATGAAAATTCAAAAGACCCAGAGAAGCCTAAAATTTTTTTAATTGAGTTTATGTTTTAGACCAGTTTTAAGTTTACAGCAAAATTGAATTGTTTATAAAAGTTAAAAATTAGAAACATCCCAACTCGTGTATGGATACACAAAATGTAGTATATCAATACAATGGAATGCTACACAGAAATAAAAAAAAAAAACTACTGTTACAAGCTACCAAAAAGTCAAGACATAGGAGACCACATATTGTATGCTTTCATTTATAGAAAGTGTTCAGAAAAGGCAAATCTATAGAGGTGGAAAAAAGATTGTTGATTGTGTGAGGCAGGGCATAAAAATTGGGATTAATGGTAAATGGGTCCAACAAATCTTACCATTTGAAGAAAATATTCTAATAGTCACTAATGGTGATGGTTGCATGGTATGGTAAATTTCCTAAAAATCATTGAGTTGAACACTTGAAATGGGTGAATTACATGATGTGTAAAATATGCCTTAATAAAGTTGTAAAAACTGGGAAATATGAAAGCAAGTTAACCAATAAAAATCTAAATATTTTCCAAATGCACACCAGGTACTTCAAGGAATAACAGATTCCTTATAATTCATGGTAAAAATGAAATGACCGGACATGTGGAATGCGAGGGGAAGGGAAAGGAACTGTGCTTTGAGGCCTCTCAAGGGCACTCTGTGGCAAAGGTGCAACTCCAGAATACTATTTGGAATTGTGGAGTTGACAGGAGAGCTGCAGAAATCAAGCTCAAACATGATTTCAAATTCTGTAAATTTTTAAGAAGTTGAAAAATCAGTTTCAAAATTTGTAGCAGTATTAAACATTTACAACTATTACTCTCTCAGTAAGCAGTCTGTTAGGAATTCTGGCAGAATATCCTAATTTCAGAATCACAAATTGTTATTCCCCATGTTATTATCTAATAGCTTTCATGAAATTCAGATGAATTTTAAGTATATCTTTCCCAATATTGATTATTTCTATATACTCTATGAACTTGATGAAATTTCAAAGAAAGGAGTAAGGAATTTTCCTCAGAGAATTAATTATTAGAGA
>NW_007734261.1:153182-168036 GCF_000696425.1 Galeopterus variegatus | reverse complement strand
AAAAAAGTCTCCTTTGTAAAATGACTTCAGTGGCCATTAGGCAATGTCATTTAGGTAATTGGTTTCAGAAAAAAATAATGATATTTCCTTGTATTAGGCATTGAGAATAAATAGATAGAACTTTTTAAGTTTTGATGTCTAGGAAGCTTATAACCAAATTTTCTGTCACACTATAATAATAATAACCATAGCTTGTATATTTAATACTTTTATTATCTGCACCCTGTGGTTGACAAGTTGGTTTTTATTTTCCTCTTTTTTGTGGAGTTCTTCAACTCTTGTCAAGCAATCACACCATGTCAACAAGTATACTACTAGTGTACTGTCCCTGCTCTTTCCTCTTTCCCTTTGTAGTTGACTATAATTTCACAATATAATTGACAAGTTGGTTTTTATTTTCCTCTTTTTTGTGGAGTTCTTCACCTCTTGTCAAGCAATCACACCATGTCAACAAGTATACTACGAGTGTACTGTCCCTGCTCTTTCCTCTTTCCCTTTGTAGTTGACTATAATTTCACAATATAATTTTTCACTTAATACTCTCTAAACAAAAAGTATTAATTCCTCAAAACACTAAGCAAACAGAAAAACTACATTTTTAGCATGAAATTACTTTTAGTTTAAATAGATAGGTTCCATATCAAGGACGTGTGTGTGTGTGTGTGTGTGTGTGTGTGTGTGTGTGTGTGTGTAACCCTCCTCCCTACACAGCAAACATCATCAAACAGGCATTTTTAACAAGGTTAGTGACATAACGATATACTCAACTGTGATATCATCTATTCTACACTCCAAATATTTATCAAGGATTGTGCTTGACTTTCCAACACTGATTATGAGAGTTACTGTAATTTCCGCAGAGCATCTCTATGAAGGCTATATGAATATTTGGTTCACTTCTTTAAATTTGGATTACAAATATATAAAAATGGTACACAAAATCACCAAATTCATACTATAAGTTAAATTTTTATGTAAACATGCATAAATATTCTGCATCTATGCATACGTATATATAGAGAGATTCTATAAGTAGTGAACTGGGTGTCCCTAACATGGCATTTCTACATGGAATTGGCTAAATGCTGAGCTATATGGGCTAAAAACATTTCCTTCTTCTTGTTTCTATCTTTAAGATGTGATTCTCTCTCTACCTTCTCTGTCCCATACTCACTTGAGTGCACTTGTATCAGAACTTGCAATAATTGAGGAAAAGTATTTTCAGTCTTTTCTCTCATCGATTTTATATTTACTTCTATCTGTTTCTGATCTTAATTTCACAGACATTAATTCACTTCTGTTACTCATTTCTACATGTTGCATGTGCTGTTTCTTTGTCTGTAAAGTGCGGCATCCCTCTATCTTTCTGTTTTCATAACTTTGTAATCTATCGCCCTCTCTACCCCCACAAGTAGAAGATTTTCTGATTCTGATTTTGACAGCAAGAGCTTTCAGACTGGCACTTGTTTGAAATGGTTCTTCCAAAGGATAGTGTTTAGGATGCTGTAAATTTCTCTCTATTATTCCTAAACCACCACTATTTTTAATTGGAATGTTTGGCAGTCTCAAACATGAGTCGATCACAGAAAAATATCAAGTCTTTTTTCAACATTATAGTTTCTGAACCTTTACTTATAAGGCTGACCTCTACATTATTTAGCAGTCAGTCAAATTCTCAATTGCTACTAGGACAGCTTTTCCACTTTTCCACTATTTCTAACCTTACAAGAGCTTCAGCTTCTCCCATACAGGTCCCCTATTTGTCAGCCACAGGCTTCTTCAGCCACATGAAAATATTCCCAAAGAAAGAAAAAATGGTATCCTCAGCATCTGACTCCTTTGACTGGAAAGAATTTAAGTTTGGATATGGAAGTGTCAATGTCAACTGGGCCAAAGCTCAAGTTAGAATCAAAGATGGCAAGGAATCTGTGATCTGTTGGTTGCTGTTATAAATAATCCTGGGAATCTCAGTGCTTGAACAGCATAGAAAACTATTTCTTCCTCACATAAAACTAAAAGCTGGTTTCTAGTCGGTGGGTGGCTTTGCCCGTGGCCGTTCAGGGATCCCTGCTCTTCTGTTATGTGTTCTGCTTTCTTTAGGACCCGGGTCCCTCTCCACACAGCCAATGGATGGGGAAAGCCATGCAGGAAGCATACATACTTTTGTATCCTTTGGCCATAAATAAAACAGAAAGATTCCACTCACGCTCTACTTACTCTGTTTGGAAGGACAGATTGCACGGCTCCGACAGATGTAAAGGGGATGGAAAACGCAGCCGAACTCTGGACCACCACTTCCCCAAAATTCTGCACGGTGGAAAATGAACATAAAGTTTGGTGGTTAGATGCTATTTCAGCTACACATGGAAAAAATGATTTTTTTTCCAATTCTTTCATTTTATAGATGAGAAAAATGAGGCCTAAAGATGTAAATTATATGTTTAGTCACCAAAATTAGTGGTTGAAAATACAACTGGAAGTGACTTTTCTGTCTCCTTCCCAGTGCTGGGTCTATGAAATTCATTGTGATGCTCGTCTGGGGTAGTGCTTAGGTTCAGGCCATCAGCAATAGCATAGTTACCTCCTGGGATGAAAACAAGTGGCTGGGAATTGTAAAAGGAAGAAAATTAGGATGAAAGAAAGGGTACATGTTGGGAGTAGGATGAGCATATACTTTCCATTCAAAACTGGAATACTTTTGAGATTGTCATGGAAAAACCAGAAAAAAAGTTTTCTTTTACTTTTCTGTCCAAACTCACCTGGGAAGTATTTGTAACAAAGTCTTCAAAAGAGAGATTTGACAACATACGGAATTTGTCTTTTTCAGTTTCTAATCCCACTTTAATAATTATTTTATATCTTATGCTTTTTTGAGTAGAAATTCTTTGCTGTTGACGTATCAATTGATTCCAGAAAGGACTCAACAATGTAATACTAAAAAGTCTGAAAACAGCTTTAAAAAGCAACTGCTGTAGAACACCAAACTCAAATTGAACATAATTCCAAATGAGTTGTTTCCTCAGAGTGTCTGAAAATGTCAAAATGATCTATTACTAAGATACGGCAAGAAGGTGGAAGGTGAGCAGCAAGGCTAGGGGTGTGAAAACAGATTTTATCTCCAGGCTCTAGATCACTCCAAATATACAAAGTCATACAAATATGGGAAAATACTACGGAAAAAGTTATTTTAAAATATGCTTTTATATGTCATCTTTTTTTGGCAAACCTCTCCACATGCTAAGCCCTGCAACATAGAAAACCTCTCCCTCAAAGCATCTGTAAACATTTGCAGTCCCCTGTAGAATGCCACCTGTGGCTAGCATACGGTACTGTCAACAGAGAGCAGTCCGCAGTGACTGCCCGCACAGATCAATCCACTTTTAGCTGTCGTGTTATTCCAATTTAATGTGGTATTTGCAGTCCCCTGTAGAATGCCACCTGTGGCTAGCATACGGTACTGTCAACAGAGAGCAGTCCACAGTGACTGCCCGCACAGATCAATCCACTTTTAGCTGTCGTGTTATTCCAATTTAATGTGGTAGTGTTGGTTACTCCTCTGATATCTTCCAGCAGGAGAGAAAAAGACCCAGTTTCAAAAATCCCACTTCGAGTGCATTCTTAAACCAAGCAGATCACACCATCATCTGTATCAATTTTGCCATGCTATCACTAGTTCTGATCAGTTCTCAAACGTAATTCCTGTTCATGGATGTTGACTCTCTGTGGGTGAACGTGCTGGGCACACACCATCCACAGGCAGCCTGGAGTCGCACCCTCTGAAGCCAGGTGTTGCACCCTCTGAAGCCAGGTGGAGGAATTCAAGTCTCTACTCAGCAGTGAAAGAAGCAGTGACCTTCCTTAGATAACTGAGTTTCCCCCTTGTTTCACACAGTTTATTACTTCATTTATGGAATTTTAAAATTAATACCTCCCAGAATAAAGACAAAGGAGACTTGGAAATGATGGACTTTACAAACTAATAAAAAGGGAAAAAATTGTGTAGGTGACGTGGCACAGTGTAACAGTGGCGATGAGAATAGCAACAGGGCCAGAAGGTGGTCCCAGTGCCGCGCGTGTTAGTTCACTCAGGCCTCCCAACAAAAACCCTAGGACTTAGGTGCTCTAAGCAGCCTCATTGTATTAAGGAGGACACTAAAGTTAAGTACATTTCCCAAGGTTATTTATTTAGTAATGTATTAAAATAGATACTCTTATGTATGTAGAAATACATATGTATGTCTAGCATATGTATATAGCGTATATATTATACATGTTGGAAAATATGTGTACAAGAATGTATGCACATATGTCTAGTGTAAATATATTTATATATTCTGATATTCTATCTGCTCTACCTCAATGAAATTTTTACTTATAATTCTAACCACAATTCACCCCCGCTCTTATTTCCTTTAACCTCTCTTTACATAATATTCAGGCAGTTACCCCCCCACCCTTTTTTTTTTTTTTTTTTTTTTTGGATTATACTAAAGCCTGTAAGCCTGTTTTACAGCCCTATCAGTCGCATAGTGGGGCACAGCACCTGTAAAATGTGAGTTCCCCTGGTGGTAGGATCCGTGTCCTGTTCACTGCTGACAGCATCTAGAACAGTGCCTGACGTACAACAGGCATTCGACATTCAAGTAAAATGATTTAAACAAATGCATATTCATTGTATACAATCCCACCTCCCAGGACCCCCCTAGTGCCTGAAATTGTTCACTGCAAAGAGAAAAAGCATCAGTTGAAAAAAATCAGTGCACAAAATTTGAGTTAAAACGATCTTGGCTAAGTTCCTAAAATCTTCATTATTTGGGTTTATTATTTTTACAAGGAAATAAGGAGACCAGAATTCTCTGTGCCACATGACACAACCAGGCCATGGCGTCTGTGAACCAGGAAGAGGGCCTTCACCAAGAACCCAGCCATGCTGGCCCCTGACCTCAGACTTCCAGTCTCCAGATTTGGGAGACATGAATGTTGTGGAAGCCACACAGCCTGTGGTATTCTGTCATCACAGCCTGAGCGACTGAGATATGGAACTAATGAAGCCGGTCTGCAGCGTCCCTCATGTGCGCACGACCACCCCCGCATCCTGGGAGGGCCCGAGCAATGTGTCTCCATGGTCATGCGTTTTTGTAAGATAAGCAAACGTGCGATTCCTCTTCGTTAGTGTGCCCCCTCGCCAAATGTTATAAGCTTCAGACTCCACATATCATGGGTGTGTCTCTGCCCCTCAGTGCTCCAATTCAGTCCCTTCGTGCCTGCTTCAAGTACCCTTACATCCTGGCGCCTGGGAAAAGTGGTTCTTGATGACTTGAAAACAAGTTTAACTCAGTCTTCTCTCTGTCCCTGTCTCTCTGCTCTTTCTTCTCTCTCTCACACACACACACACACACACGTGCACACACATATGGTCAAGCTAACCAAAATACATGAATAGTTAGCATATGTTCAGCGCACTTCTATGATCATGTCATTACACTCAAAGAATTTATGATCTAGTCAGTGAAATCCAACCAATGTTGACACGTATGGGAAGAGGATATGCAAAAATACTTAGTGTATTCAGGTACAGTTTCTGGATATTCAAGTTGTTTGTGCATTATGCTATAATGTAGATAATAATTCACTATAAATTCAATATTATACATCTTAACATAATTAAGCAAGAATGGGTTGGGGATATTACTGAGTGCTATTTTGTGTGTGTGTGTGTGTGTGTGTGCGTGTGTGAGCAAATACAGAGCCTTCACAGAACACAACTTTTCAAAATCAATTATTCAAGCATAGTTTTAAAGAATATTCATTGAAGCTAATATTCTTTTTAACTGTTACAGCACTGGACTAGGCACAGAATTTTCAGTTCTAGTTTTAACCTTTTCTTAAGTTAAATTAATCCATTACTTGAGTAATCTTAATAAGTTTATTCCTTCTACATAACATTCAACTGCAATAACCAAAAATAACAGTTTCACACCCTACACCTGTGATGCTGGAGAAAACCTGGTCTAAAAACTTCTGCAATCAGGCAAGAGGTTGTGGGCAAGTGGGACTTGCTGGATAAATAATTGTACTACTGCCAGAAACAATAATTGTACAGAAATGCTTCGTTTTTTATTTTAGCACAAAATTACCTCAGTCTTAGACACTCTGATTAGCTCTTCTGCCACCTCTACTGCTGGCCCTGCGTGGAATATGAGACTTTCCTATCTGCTTAATATGCGGTCTCCACATATTGAGAAAGAGGCAGTCATAGAGGAAATATCCAAGGACCTTAGAAGAAAAAGCCTCCATAGTTTATTGGGGAACAGGTTTTCCCCGATCATTTTTCACTTGCAATGTTAAAATCCCACAAGCCTCCACACATCTGGCTCTAGTTCTCCAAATTCCCAGTGCTATTCAGAGAGAATATTACGTGGAAGATATTAAACCCATCATGGCTGAGTTTTCACAGTGGAGGATGACAAATATAGAATAGAGTTGGAAGAGACATCTGTTTTCCTGACATGACATCCACACAACATCAGTCACGGGATTAATGTTATTCCTTCTGGTCTGAGTCCGGAATTCCCCTGCTCTATCTGCTCAGGCGTTCCACTTAACTGTTTGCCCTGTGATAAATGCGTGCTCGGATTTAAGACCATCCTGGGGAATCAGAGGTGCAGGTCCAGAGCAAAACAGCAGGTTGGAGTCCAGGTAGAACGTTACAAAAGTACTATTTTTGCCGGGGTCATTTGGACAAGAGGAAAGAAACACGTCATGGAAAGCGGGATTGCCCTTGGAACAGAATCATGCCCATGTGACCTGTTGCTTTTGCTGGTTTCTAAGGAATACGAGTTTGACCCTTCCATCAGGACAAGCTATGGTAAAATGTGAATACCCTTATTTTCCCCACGTAGAGGATGAATCAACTTTGGACCCTTAATAACAGCATTCTCTGCTTCTTCGAGCCCTATTTCAATTAAGTCAGAATTCCAATTTCCTTCATATTTTTAAAGTACAGGAATACAATAAAAATAATATATGCAGCCCTACAACTTTGGACCCTTAATAACAGCATTCTCTGCTTCTTCGAGCCCTATTTCAATTAAGTCAGTATTCCAATTTCCTTCATATTTTTAAAGTACAGGAATACAATAAAAATAATATATGCAGCCCTTAACAACCAGTTTTCAAGATGGAGCTAATTCCTTCTCATACTTTGTAGTTCACCTTGGTTACCAGTTTATTTTAAAATAGACATGAGTAATGTATTAAAATCTGAGACATCCTTAATTCCTTATTTCAAGCAACCATTTACTTTGTGGAGGCAGGACAATAAATAATATTAATTAGCTTAATTAAAGTGCCAGAGGGCAAATATTTTAGATTACGTGTATTGATGCACTATTTTTACAAATGTTGCCAGAGATAAATGAGTGTGTTTTAGATACACAAAGTCTGTATAAATTTTCTAAGCACCAATATATGATTAATTTGAAAATCTCATTAAGCCCCTTGGTTTTCAGATAATTCTGAGAAAATTATTTTCCAAGCACCTCCTAAATCGAATTTAACAGAAAAAAAAAAGTCATATTGCCTTAAAAAATTCCCAGAAAATTTGGGATATATCAGTACATGTATTCCTGCTTTTGTTTATTAAGATGGAAATAATAAACACAAATATTAAAAGTGTAATAATTACCATACAGCCTACTGTTGGAGTCCTCCTATTTTGGTGATAATCCTATTGGAAATAGTCTCATCCTCCAAGCTCAGCCTCAAGTGCTTCATATTCAGTCTTTGATGCTCCTTTCTGAGAATTTCCTGAATCACCTGGTCTGATTCAAATGCTCATTTCCTGGACCACGATAGCAGAGGGGGCTCATTTGTCTCTTAGCACGTTAATAATCCCACAGATGGTTCTTTCCAGCTGGCCTCTTATCTTCCAGGCCTCTCTCCCAATGCAGACATACCCAGTGTGACTATCACAGAACTTAAAGTAGATACTTAATAAGTGCGTGATGAATAAATGAATGGGCTGATGAATAAATGAACACATGTGTAAATACATTAATGCACTCACAGGGGCCAGATGGATCACCACTCCTGCCTTCATGCATTTACTCTCTTACACATGCCTAACTTTTCAAAAGTAATAATGTAATGCAGAACAGAGTAAGCCTAAGTGTTATAACAATACAAATATTCATCAAATCTAAATGTTTCACAATTCTTCTCTTTCTAATGGAGGGCCTCCATGAACCCCCAAAAACATTTCTACCAAGATTCGCAATCTACAAATTTTAGCACATTTTTATTTTTTCTCCACACGCTCTTGTCCTCTCTTCACTGTGCACACATGTAAGCTCACACGGCTTGCCTCTTCCAGATTTTATCTTACTCGACCGGTTAAACTTCAGCTCTGGCTAAATGCAAACACCTATCAACCCTGCACATGTGTGCACATACCTCATGAGGGCTTTCTCTTTTATTTACAAAAAGAGAACAATCTGAAAAGAACATCTGCACATATTTTTTCCACCACATCTACCTACTTGCAAAAATAGGATGCTTACACTCTGTCTTCTCTACACTTATTGTAAATAAGCTGTCCACATTTATAGGAAATGCTGACACCCTACCTGAGCACTAAGTCTCATTCCTTCTTTTTTACCCAGAGCATCACTGTAACAATTTTCCAGTCTCTTTCTCGCATCCTTAACTTTCCCCTCTCTATGGGATTATTCCCATTGGCATATGATTTGCTGTTCCTTCCCTATTATCATATTTCTACTTTAACAGATTACTGCAAAGTGGCTTAAAATGACACAAAAGTATAATCTTACAGTTATGAAGATATTATTTGAAGGCAAAGCATTGGCATGGCTGGTTCATTCCGGAGGCTTCAGGGGAGAACCTGTTTTCTTGCCTCTTCCAGAACCTCACTCCAACCTCTGCTTCTGCCATCACATCTCCTACGACCCTACTCCAATCCTCCTGCCTCCCTCCCGTGAGGATCATTTATGATGGCACTGTGCATCCATACAATCCAGGAAAACCTCTCCATCTAAAGGTTACAACTTAATCATATCTTGAAAGTTCCTTGCCATGTTAGGTAACATATTTACAGGTTCATGGAATTAGGCTATGACATCTTTGGAGAGCCATTATTCAGTCTACCATATCTCTCATATAAAAAACCCAAAAAACCCCCAAAACCCTACATATCATCCCTTGATTCCACCTTTCCAAGCATAGTTCACTCTGTAGGTCATCCTAGACATAGCGATTCCTCCAAAAAGTTTTCACTGCTTTTGTCTCCAACTCTTGTCTTCTTATGGTCTCTTGAGCCCACCCTGAGGAGTCTCCCACTCCCAGATTCTCCAACTTACTCCAAATTTCAGCCTTACCATAATGTCACCTTTATCACGCGAACTTAACGTGCTGGTATTTATACACCAACGTGATAAACATTTCCCCTTGAGTTGTTTATTTGATTCATATATGGAGCAGGTGAAGTAATTAGAGATACTGCTTGTAGCATAAAGATGATAATGATGAGATATTTAAACTTACTTTAAATACTTAAATATTAGAGTCAGAAGGAATCATTTTATCATTTGTTGCTTAGCAGCAACACCTAGAAAATGGAACAAGCCGTATTTCAGCTCAATATAAGATGATTTTTCTAATTAACCATGTGAGAAGATGGGCCAATCTCAACAGTGAAAGAGTTTCCCATTAACAGACACCTAAAGCAACAACGCAACAATGCCCAGCACCCCACACTGCCCCCCACCCCCCACACAAACCGAAAGAGATTGGTTATGAATGCTGAGGGTGTGCAGAGTATTTTGGACAGTAAGGCAAACTAGCTGCACAATAAATGACATCTGCAAATCTGATTCTTAGGGAACTAGATTCCGTACCTTCATATTCTCAGCTACTTGGGGTAAGCAGGTCTGAAGACCTTGATCTGGCCTACATACACGGGCTGCTTGTTTGCTTTTGAGATATGCAACTCAAGGACAGGCTACAGTCTGTTGCCACCAGCATAAAACATTTCATGAGAATGTGAATATTTACATAATTGCCTTACTAGTCAGAAATTATTGACATAATCTGTAAACTAATACATAAATAAGAATATCTACCAAAATGGGATGTTTTTAGCATACTATGCTTCTGGTTGTACTTTTTTTCTCAGCTGTGATTATAACATGAATGCACTTATTTTAAGTGATGGATAGTATAATAATTTCTCACATTTGTTGGAAAAGTGATTTTTGCACCTCTGGCAGTATTTTATTTTAATAGAATTATGTCATTTCTGAGAAAATACATAAAGTTTGCTCTTTTATGATTTAAGGGAAGTTGTTTTCTGAAACTCAGACATTGTAGTGCATCGCTGTAATTACAGTTCCACAATTATAGTTTAATAAGCTGTGAAACGCCTACAGGTACTCCACATGGTAATTTTGGTGACAGCACAGACAGTGGGTAGAAGTTGTCACATGCACTTACAGGATTTAAAACGGCAGCAAGTGTTTTGATGGTTCGCATTAGTTATGGTTGAATGCACACACATCTCATACATTTAAAAATATTTAAAACCTGATTAACACCTAGCTAACTGAATTTCCATCTTCCAGACAAATAAAGAGACAAAATATTCCTCATTTTTTGAGTCCCTGAAGCGCCCTTTTCTCATGGTTTTTAAATTCCAAAGCAAAAGTCTCTCTCTCTTTTTTTTAAAACTTTTTTAAAGTCAGAAAATGTTTTTGCATAGATCTGAAATTTATTCTGACTTAACCACTTGAATAAATACATTTGGGCAAGAAATTTGAACTCCTAAAAGCCTCAGTTTCCTCTTGTGTAAAATGACAATTTTAATACCAATATTATGAGTTAAAGTGTATAATGCAATTACCAAGGCATAGTAAAGTCATTAAATGTTCTGCATTGTTGTTGCTCCAGTGACAACATAGCATATCTGCTCACTGTTTTCAGTATGCCCAGGCCTTTTCTTGACTTTTGGCTTTTGTTTGTCATGTTGCCTTACTTACGTAGAATGAAATCATGAATGTTGGTTTGTGTGGTTTTTAAAGAAGTACAGGCTGTCCAGTTAGCTCTGCTGGTTAGACTGCAGCCTTGTAACACCAAGGCCATTGGTTTGGGTCTCTGTACTGGCCAGCTGCCAGAAAAAAAAGTAACAATACCAGCTACTATATCAGTATAGTTTTGCTACTCTATAGATCCCACCTAGAAGAACACTGTTTAGACAACGACCAGATAGATTAACAGTAACTGTTGTACATCTGACACAGTCCACTTCATTGGCCTGCAAATAAATACTTCCCTGTTGTCCATATGGAATGCCAAAGCAATGGCTCAGGAAACCCATGCCATCACAGGTATCTGGGTCTGTGTCAATGTAGATAAAGCACTTGAAAGAAAGCTTAGGGCTCAGTGACTGAACATGTGTGAACATGGTGGTTTTTATGCTCTCTCCATCTCCCATGGAGCTAAACCGGTTTCTGCATATTGCCCCTCTACTATCGGTGGCAAATTATTTTGAGCCATGATGCCTGCTGAGACAAGGGCATGAGGTCAGAGCATCAACAGTGAAGGTTTCAGAATTTCTCTGTCCAAGGAAATTAATCAAGTTCACAGATGCAAACATTTGCTTGCTCTGATGCCCTGAACCTCGCAGGAAAGCCAAAATATTCCACGCAAATCAGTGGAAAAATAAAGAACTCAGTAATAGACTTACATAATGCCAAGTTTCCTTCCAGGTGAGCCATCCTCTATATCCTTGCACTCTTTTTACAAGTGTCTGAGGGGAAGGCATTAATCTGTTCACTGCTACATTGGGGATCAGACTTTAACATGAGCTTCAAAATATTCCACGCAAATCAGTGGAAAAATAAAGAACTCAGTAATAGACTTACATAAAGCCAAGTTTCCTTCCAGGTGAGCCATCCTCTATATCCTTGCACTCTTTTTAGAAGGGTCTGAGGGGAAGGCATTAATCTGTTCACTGCTACATTGGGGATCAGACTTTAACATGAGCTGGAGCGGGGGATCACATATCCAAACTATATCAATGACCAAGCACATGGATGATAGTCTAGTTGTTTATTTGAGATAGTTAGAAATTATAAAAACAGTTTTATCAACTCTAATTCCCAGACACATTGTAATCTCTAGATTTTAAACGTTTAATCTATTTTACTCCTAAGGGGCAATACTACTTCTCAGGTTATATTGACTAAATTTTTGGTCCCATAAACATGTGCCTTATTTTTCAAGGTCTGGGTGGAGATATAATTTAATACATCTTGTTCCAACTGCCATTTCTAGTGAAGCATTTCTGTAAAAGTAAATGATGGGTATACCCATGCCAAAAAGTGATTTATCTCTTTTATTTTACCAAAGAACTAGACAAGAGAGGGCAGTAATTTCTCAGGAAGACTCTGGCCTCATCATTTGAATATTACCAATCTCTGCATGGAAGAACTTTCCATAAGAATTTTTTCACACATGCTCTAAAATCACAGATAATCTCTGAACAATCTACATTCTTTTTTCTAATAAATTGGATAAATTCTGCCCTTCGGGAAGGTATGAACATGACTTTGAATGCAATATTCCCTTTATCATTTGATTTCTGTTATTCTTACTACTAGCCCTTTTCAGTTTAAGATTTTTAAGCTATTATCATTCTCGGAATTATCAATGTGTTATAGTCATATTTTCCCCAAAGAAAAGGAGGCATTTTGTCACCTTTATAGAACCCAATCTCCACTCTAAGTCTCTAAAAATTGTTCCATAAATACCTACTCCTTGCCTGATTAGATCATATGATTTTACTGAAGCTACTTTGCCTTGTAATTATGCTTTATTTATTCCATTATGGAAATGAGTTCTAATTTCCTCATTGAATAAAGGAGAGATGTCTCCTAGGAACAAACTGGAGTGTGAGGTGATGTCGACAGGGCAGAAAAACTTTCTTTGAACAGTGCTCAAACAATCTGCCAAAAGTTGACCAAAACATGATAAAGTTATGAAAGTTTTTGTGTAGAATGGAGAATTTTATTTTTTGAAGACCTCAGAGTTTTCTAGTCAGTGTGAAGGGATTTAGGTGTGTAATCCCGTGTAAAGCTGATGAACACTATGAAATCTTTAATTGAAATGTGAGGACTTGGGTGGGGGACATGGGTTACAAACACAATCTGTGGTTAAGGTGCGTGCTGCCAGTATGGATCTGGCCTTCACATCTTGAGCATGAGGGGTGACAATCAGCTTTGTCTCTCATAAATATTCATAACCAATAAAAAAAAAAAAGAAATGGGAGGACTTAGTCACCTTCCGTGAAGGCATTCATATTCAGATTCTTTAAAATTCTGTAATACGATAGAGACTCTACAAATTAACCAATTAGCCTGTAAATGGTAAGTAATTGATTAATCTGGGGATTTCTTTTTGCAAATTTGACCCTATTCTGAAAGTATAGGGGGTAAATTATCTCAAAGATCCTCCTGGAAGTGTCAAGAAAACATATACAAGGCTGAACAATAAAGTGGCCCCATAATTCAAATAAAGACTGATCACAGCCACCTCTATCTAAGTTAACTGTTTTACATTTGACACCTCTAAACCACAAGCCAAACTTACCAAATCTTATTCTACCTTCATCTTTCCCGATCACAGCCACCTCTATCTAAGTTAACTGTTTTACTGACATTTGACACCTCTAAACCACAAGCCAAACTTACCAAATCTTATTCTACCTTCATCTTTCCACTGAAAGTTTTGAAAGTATATCAGACCAAGTTGAATTCAAGGTACAAAGCTTTGTAAATGATTCCCTTAATATGATTAAAGATATAACTATAGTGAATTTATATCATTCACAAATGATTGCATGTCAAAGAAGATATCACTGAAATACATAAGCAAGAATAAAAAATACAGTGAAAATGTACCCAAAAGAGTAGCAAAGATTGCATTTATCATTTTCTTTTTCTGTCTCATTTAGCCAACAAACAATAAATAGCAATATAGAAAAGCCAAAATATAACACAGCTTATTTCTATCCCGTATACAAAAGCATAAAAGTACTAGAAGAAAATATTTGTATAACAAATTTGTTTAGCCTGGGAAAGAGATAGCCCTTATTATGTTGAACATCAGAACATTTTGTTGTTGGTACAACAACAAAAAATTGCATACATGTGACTTACAAACATGTGAAAAACAGGAACAATTAAATTAAAAGACATATTGAGAAAGGTATGGATAATCAGTATGAAACACAAAGACTGAATGAACTTAGTATCTATGGGGTTAATCCCAACAGAATTTGAAGAAAGATCATGAATATATATATAAAATAAATGTATGTAGTGAATAGACACAAGAAAACATGTAAAATTTCTACTCTTCCAAACCTCAGTTAGGTCACAGACTGTCCCCCAAATTCATCTGGAGAAAAGACAAATTGTTAGTCACTAGCAACATTACCTTATACCTCCTGTGGTCTCTGGATTATCCTCTGAGATTGTTGCAAATCAGTCACCAGTTCCACCTTGATGGTAGATATGACACAATTTATTATTAGAAATGTATTAAAACAATAAGCTCCAGAAAAACAGCATTTAATGGTTTTCTCAAATAAGCCCCCTAATTTTATGTAGCAAAATATCCCCCCACTTTTGATGATTCAGGAATCACATCAGCATATTAAATAATCAAATTTTATAGTAGAGAATCCCCACTGAATTTGGTCTGTGTGTTTCACTACTCGTTGGAGCACAGACTCTTGACTGGCATTGTCCTTCAGGACATCTGTGGGAATGGATGATTG
>NW_007734261.1:147834-148470 GCF_000696425.1 Galeopterus variegatus | reverse complement strand
TGTCACAAACTGCTAAAACTGACTCATGAAAATCAGAAAATCTAAATAGACATATATGAAGAGAAGATATTAAGTTAGTAATTAAAAATCTTTCCACAAAGAAAAGCCCAGACTCAAGTGGTTTCACTAGTGAATTCTATTAAATGATTAAAAAGAAATAAAAAAACCCTAAATACTAATTATTTACAAAACTTTCCAAACCAGAGAAAGACATCACATGAAAACATCTCTTCTGTGCATACATGCAAATAACCTCAACACAGTACTAACAGATTGGATCAAACATCATTAAAAAAGAGATTATACATCATGACCAAGTGGAATTCATCACAGGAATGCAAGGTTGGCTTAACTCCCAAAAATCAATTAAGGTAAAACACCATATGGATAGAACAGAATAAGTAACTTAGAAATAAAAAACAGTGGAATAAAGGACAAAAATTACATGTCCGTCTCAATATACAGGAAGTGGATTTGTCCAAATTCAACACATCTTCATGAAAAAGCACTCAAAAGAATAGGAATAGAAGAGAACCTTCTGAACCTGATAAAGAGAATATATAAGAAGCCTGCAACTAACATCATACTTAATGGTGAAAGACTGAATTATTTCACCCATCATGAAAAAAAAAAAAA
>NW_007734261.1:139767-142757 GCF_000696425.1 Galeopterus variegatus | reverse complement strand
AATCACTCAGTCAGTGCTAATGCACTGAGTACATTAGCACTACTAAATGAATATGTCACCAGTTATTTAACCAATCAACCCCCTATTTAAGAAAATATTCTCGATCAAAAGTAGAAACTGTGTGTTGCAGGGCAGAGGTATGTGAACGGTCTGTACTTTTTCTGCTCAATTCTGTTCAATTTTTCTGTAAAGCAAAATATGCTGTTGAAAAAAGTCTATGACAATTTAAAAATAAATAAGCAGTATCATACTAAAAAAAGAAAGCATAAAAATGACAAATCTATGGAACGATGTTCTCTATCAGGACTTGGTAATTTATATTTTAAAAAACATAAGGCATCTATATGATCATCTGTGGAATACTTCTCTTTTTATGAAGAAAAGAGAGTCATTCCATAGAACAGTATTCAACCACAAGACAAAGGATGAGGATATATCAACTACTCCTCTACATTAATTTGTGTTAGCATTACTATTATTTTTGTGTGTGATTACTCTTTTCCTTGGATAGACAAGTCACGACATTTGGTTAGCTAGAATACATTAGAATTCAGACTAGGGCCGGCCCGGTGGCGCACTGCTACAGTGCACCACTTGAGAGCGCGGCGGCGCTCCCACCAAGGGTTCGGATCCCACATGCAGACCGGCCGCTCACTGGCTGAGNTAACTTTAAATATTCTTAATCCCTTGAATACAGAGGTAATATCTCTCAATATTTCTGTATTTTAGTTCAATAAAACTTTGTAACATTATTATCAGTTAAAAATTTGTTGTGAGTATTTTTCCTTGTCAGCATATATTCTTAAGAATGCAGTTTCTTTTTTTCAGTTTATTATGAGGTCCCCTTTATTCTTTTTTAAAAAATTTAAACCTATTGATTGTACATATTTGTGGAGTGCAGTGTTGAATATCAATACATGTATACAATGTGTGATGACCAAATCAGGGCAACTGGCATATTCATTGTTATAAAACTTAATCATTTTTTGGGATGAGGACATTTTATCTCTTCTTTTCTAGCCATTTGATACCATGCAGTAAATTACAGTTAATTGCAGATGCCTAGCTTGACAGTACACCAATAGAACTTATTTTTCCTATCTAGCTGTTACGTGTTCATTAACCAAACTCTCCCTATTCCCCTCATCCCTCCCTCTTTCTCACTTCTAGTAACCACAGTTCTGCTCTCTCCTTTTGAGAGTTCAACTTACTATTAGTATTGTTTGTTTCTTTCTTTTTATGAAATGTAATTCTAATAATATTACAGAAGCTAGAGTTTACAGCCAGTGTTAAAAATCTTGCTACTTTTATTTATTAGTATCTTACATTGGTCAAATTACTTAACCTCCCTGGGCCTCATTTACTAGATCTGTAAAATGCGAGCAAGTATCACACTCTCCGAAATCAGTTTGACTAGTGTAAGTCTTAGGTTTCCTAGTATAAAATGGTAGCTGCCAAATTGTGGTGGACATGAGTTGTAGAATACCTACAATCTCTCTTTAGGCTAAAATAAAAGCAAATTTTATTCCAAGTGCTCTGCACAGTATGTACAAGTATATTTTATTGCCAAACAGATATAAGTAAAACAATTCATATAACTTGATATATGCACATGGCAAAGTGCCAACACTTTGTCCTTTCATGTGCTACAATCAGAATCTTGCACCAAAGATAATGCAAATGCTATGCAACAACATTCCAGATTCTGTTCCCCTTGGATTCAGCATTTGTAAAGCAGAAATCTTCTGACCTGATATCTAGATATGTTCTGGCCTGGTTAATAATATGTGACAACTTGGTCTGGCTACTGTGCCCGGATATTTAGTTAGACATCCTTCTGGATGTTTCTGTGAAGATAGTTATTGGATGACATTTACATTTAAATCTACTTTAGCTAAAGCAGATCACTCTCAATAATGTTGGTGGGCCTTATCCAATCAGTTGAAGGCTTGGATAAAGCAAAGACCGATCACCCTTGGGTAAGAAGGAATTTTGCCAGCAGACTGCCTTTGAACTCATATGGCAACTCTCCCTTGGCACTCTAGCCTTCTGGCCTGTCCTGCAAGATTTTGTATTTGCCAAGCCTCTACATTTAAGTGAGCCAACTCCTTATAAATTTCTTTCTCCCTGACCCCTTCACTCTCTATATCTATATATCTATCCAGCATCTATCTATCTATCTATCTATCATCTATCTATCTATCTATCTATCTATCATCTAATCTACCCCTTGTTCATCTGACCCCTTCACTCTCTATATCTATATATCTATCCAGCATCTATCTATCTATCTATCTATCTATCTATCTATCTATCTATCTATCATCTAATCTACCCCTTGTTCATTCTGTTTCTCAGCAGAACCATCATGACTATAGTGCTCAAACTAAAGAGACATGCATTAGGCCTTACTAGATACCTATACCCTATTGATGCAAGAGGGTGAAACAATTTTAGTTAATCCTTATATCTTGAGTGTTGTAATGTTAGTACCAAGACCACCACCTCAAACATTCATCATGTTGATGTTTACAGAAATTCCACTCCTGAAACGTATTATATTAACTAGTAAATCCTCTGCTGTTGACAGAGATGAGGAAAGCTGAGGCACTTGTAAGGCACACCCTGTGTGTAGCCATCCAATGCCATCCAATGCCCACCCATCCCCCTAAACTAAGACTCCTGGCATAGGAGGAGCACTGAGCTTTAGGAACATGTCTTAAATTAATGAACATTCTCCTCCTATCATGTTGCCTATGGAGAGCATTTAAAGGTAGTTTACAGAAAACTATATAATCATAGCACTTCTTTTACAGGGTCATTAAGAGAATGAAAGAGTTAATAGATGACACACTTAGGCCAGGGTCTGGCATGTGGGAATCACTCAGTCAGTGCTAATGCACTGAGTACATTAGCACTACTAAATGAATATGTCACCAGTTATTTAACCAATCAACCCCCTATTTAAGAAAATATTCTCGATCAAAAGT
>NW_007734261.1:133795-137899 GCF_000696425.1 Galeopterus variegatus | reverse complement strand
AAATTTCTCACTTTTTCTGCCGTTAAGGGGAGATATTAAGAATTCAGAGATAGTGCTGTCAGGGATTTTGACCTCACTATCTAGAGCTGTCTACACAAATGTGCCTTCTCAGATGGCTGTGTATGTTCGGTAGAGCACAACCCAGAATTGGCGGCACCCTCAGGGCTGTCTACTGTCCCTTCCTGATGGCTCTTTCTGTTCACGATGGTGCACCAGAATGGATCATTGAAGTTCTTCATTCCCTCATGCTCAACCGAGCTACTTGCCACTTCACACCAGGTAGCAGATTGATGAAGTGGTGTATATGTTTATGGGGGTGTCCCTTACCAAGTAAGGTTCAGCTGCAAAGGCAGCTCATACCACATGAAAGAAAAGCCAGCAAGAGAAGACCTGGGTTGATGGAATTTGCCCAAAGAAAATTCGCCCCTACAGGATTTCCCCACAGGAGTGAAGATCACTTCAAACTGAATTTCTTGCTGTCAAACTGGTTTCACATGTGTGATCTCCAATGGGAAGTGGAGGAGAGGGGTTGTTGGAGACACTAGGAAGCGTTAGTGTCTTTTTAAGGATATCAGTTTGGGAATTAGGACATACTGGGAATAGAATCGGTCCACAGTAAAGGGGCTGGCGAGGGTTTGTCAGAGGTTAGCTGAATCCCAGTTTGTACCCGTAGTCAGTAGCAGGACCTGAGACAGAATTTAGGCAGACAGACCAAGAAGGCACACTGGGTTTAGGGGAAACATTTGTGGAATGACATTTTGTAGTATCCCCTAGGTTGAATCGAGTTATACTACCAATACTCAGATGACTTCCCAAGCCTGCACTCAACAACATAGTGGCAGTGTTATCAGGTCCTATTAGCAAAGGGACAGGGGAGATGAGCACTTCAGTGTGAGGGAGTTGTTTAGGCATTAGAAGTGGCACCTTGTTGGCAAAACATCTTTTCATGTATATAAATGAACAGAACTTACCTGGCTTCAGAACAGCAAAGATTACAAATAAGACATTTTTCCAAAAGGGAGAGAGAGATGCTAAAGAGAAGCTTTAGGAATCTTCACTTTAAATATTTGTTCTTCAAGCAACTTACCCAAGGAAATATTCCCTCACTGAAAAAATGTACTTTGTGACCAGTCATGCACAAAAACCATGCCGGCGCGTGGAAGGTACCGCTCTGTGGCACCAGTGAGTCATTCCTCCCAGTAGTAGTTTTCTGAGGGGATGTGATGGAGGCTTTGGTGGAAGGTGGGTTGAAAGGGCATTCCTTTGCTTCCCTTTCTCCTATTTGTGTGACCGCTCACCAAGTCTCAAAGTGTACTTCCCTTTCTGTGCCCAGCTGTGAAGACACCATTTCAAATTTTACTCATGTACACACAATGAATTCCTCTCCCTCATCTTTCTTATTGTACAAACAACCAACACAACTAAGGAGAAGAAGTCTTCTCTCTCTTCTTTCCCTCCAGTGCTGACCGCTTTGGGGTACCTTCCTCCCCCCAAATCCTCCCAGGCTTCTCTCCTGATATCTGCACACGCACGTGCATGAGCGCACGCACACACACTCACACACACACAGAGAATTTTCACTACCATTTTGCTGTTCCTGCTTACACAGTGGTTTGAGAAATGTGGTGGTTGGGCCGAGGACGGGAGCTGCACTCACATCGCCATGTCTCTAAGTGCAGCCAGCAGTACCTGCCACTGCCCTGAGGCTTTTCTGCAACTGTTGCTCTTTCTATGGCTCTATGGCCATCAACACAGCTGTGGGACTTTTTCATGCAATCATCACACTTCCACTCTCCCAGGGCGAGTAAATTCCCCTCCTGCTCTCCACTTCCTATCTGAATTACCCACAGGGACCACACAAAATATGGCCCTGGGAATACTCACCTGATACCAGCCTCTCTCTTTCCTTCTCAGCTCTGTGGATTTTAGATAAGAAATCACAGGGTCTCTGGGCAGTTGTGTTGCATTTTCTACTTAGAGGGTTTGCTCTTGTCCTGTCACCAGCACAGGTGACATTAAGAGGACTAATCTCCCTCTGCTCCCACCAAAACAAAACTGAAGTGCTCACTTTTTACTTTTCTCTGAACTTACTCAAAGGAGAACTTGGAGTTCGCCTCAAGGAGCCTAATGATAACCATCCTGCAGATTTCCTACTTATATTAGCACAGGCACTGTATTGCTCACAATTCTCTACAGGGACAGACCAATAGGATGTGCATGTGTGAGTTACAGACCTATAGTATGTGCATGTGTTATGTGTATAAATGGCTTAGAGATTAATTATAAAGAATTGGCACAGATGACTATGGAGCCTGGCAAATCTCATGATCTGCAGGATGAGTCAGCAAACTGGAGACCCAGCAGACCCAAGGGCATAGTTATAATCTAAGTCCAATAGCCTAAGGACCACAAAAACTAATGGACTTTTAGTCCGAAGGCTGGCAGGCTCATCTCATAAAGAGCCAATATTTCAGTTTGAATCTGATGGCAGGAAAGAAGCTAAAAGCCAATTTCCCAGTTCAAAGTCTGTCCGACAAGAATTTCCTCTTCCTGTAGAGGGTCAGCCTTTTAGTTCTATTCAGGCCTTCAGCTGATTAAATGAGGTCCACCCACATGGGGAGGGCATCTGCTGACTCAGTCTACCTATTTAACTGTTACTCCCATCCAAAACACCCTCACCATAACACCCACGATAATGTTTGACCAAATATCTGGGCACCCTGTGACCCAGTCAAGTTGCCACATAAAATTAACTATTATTTACTTTCCAACATAAATTTTAGATCTTGCATTTATTCTGTAATTCTAAAAATAGGAATTGAGTACTGGCTGTATAAAGAAAATGGTCTGTGCACTGAATATACATAGCAGTATTGCTGGCAATCCACCCAAATTTCTTTGGATTCCTGTTGACCATTCTATAAGCTTCTCCTCCATCTGGCTTTTGGGTTATTTTGCTTTTCATGGTCTGCATGTGCAAGTCTCATTAAAGGAAGGTCTAAGGACTCCTGGAAAGATTTTGTAGTTCATGCAAGTTGTGATCCACAAGTGCCTGGAAACTTCTCTCTTCCCCTTCCCGACTCACCACCACAGCCTTTAGTCAATGACATGCTTGTGTGAGAATATAAAAATCCAGCTCTCATTCCTGACGTTGTGCCATGCTTTCAGGGGGAATTTATGCCCCAGTGTTTCCCAGTGGAAACAGGTTCAGACAGACTTTGGCAGAAATCTCATGTTTTCTTGGCTTGTATCCCTTCCCTGGTGATTCTTCCCAGCTTTTCCTATGAGCACTTCCTTATGAAACACTTGAATAAGGAGGGTGTGGGTTGTTAACTTGATAGAGCTGACAGCAGCACCCTCTTCCTGCTTCTAGCCTAAGGTGACTTTATGAAGATTATTTCAGGCCATTTGGACAGATGCTTGCAATGCCTTGAGAAATCATAACTTTTAACAGTTAAATCTTTCCCGCTAATTCATCAACATACTGAATTCTCACATTCGACTTTGTTTCCTTTCCTAGTTTTCTGGGGTCAATTGAGGGCAAGGAGAAGATATTTTTAATTTCAAATTTTCATTTTCTCTTACAGAACATAATGGGGTGGCAATTACTCAGCCTTTGGATCTGTGAGCATATGCTGTGTGTCACGCACCCATTAGTACCCAGAAACCCTGCACTCTGACAGGCTGAAGAGAAGCCTGGTGCTCCCCAAACAGACCAAAGAAACACCCAGTAGAGATCACCTCTACTTTGCTCTCTATTATTTCTCAGCATACTGGATGTGCAAAGTGAATGCCTGTGCATAATCATATTTAAAATTGGTGACATTACCAATTACACACAATTCTCTTCTCTTCCTTCCACCCCAAACTCCACACTTCAGACACTTACCCTCAGAATGTTCTTGTCCTCATAGCAATATAGAAACTAGCTGAGAATCTAGACTGTTAAGAGGTACAGGGGACATTATAATTTATACAGTTTTACACTTCATTTCACAATATGTTGCAGGCATTGGAGAATAAGTCACTGATGGAATTAGGCATCTAGCTTTAGTCTTTGGTAAATCATGAAAAATACAGCTTTGCTGAATAAAATGACTTGTC
>NW_007734261.1:126865-133537 GCF_000696425.1 Galeopterus variegatus | reverse complement strand
GCAATATAGAAACTAGCTGAGAATCTAGACTGTTAAGAGGTACAGGGGACATTATAATTTAAACAGTTTTACACTTCATTTCACAATATGTTGCAGGCATTGGAGAATAAGTCACTGATGGAATTAGGCATCTAGCTTTAGTCTTTGGTAAATCATGAAAAATACAGCTTTGCTGAATAAAATGACTTGTCACAAGCTCACACACATATAGGGAAATGAAGGTTTTCATGTGGCATTGTCTTGACTCTCTGTGTTTACCTAGAAGTTTAAGGACCAGGCTTTTTCCTCCAAAGCTAATGGGCAAAGATATGATGTAAAGTGACGTGTCTAACAGTGGTGTGGGAGAAACTCAAGGAATTCATTATTGGATGGATGTAAATTGTGAGTGAAGAAGGTGTAAGTAATAGGGTTTGCAAGGCAGAGTGGGACCAGATCACGGATCATATGTGGTACACATGGAACAGCGTGGATTATCAAGTGAGAAGTGGGGATCTTGGCCACTCTGCAGAAATGAAACCGCATGATCACATTTGTGCTTTAGATTATTCACATCCTCTGACAACTTAAAAGTCCAGTAAATTTGAGGAATTTAACACAAAGTTCTATGACATTCTAGAGACAGAAGATGTTATTTCCAGTGGAGAGAAACCAAGAAAGACGTGTGAATCGTAAGATTACACTTGGCTTTGTAGATGAAAGTACGAAGTTGGGAGCCGAGCCCTGTGGGAGAAGGACTTGCTCTGGCATCAGTGCAGGGGCTGAAGACAGTGAAAAAGATCAAGAGGCTTGCAGGGTGTGGTGACATGACGTCTTATAAAAAGATAAAGAACAGTATGTGTTCCTTGAGTAATTTCTGTGTATAGCAGATATATTATAATGATAAAATTATAACAAGCAATGTTGCATACATTTTAGCAAGTTTTTATTAAATTTTATACTTCCTTTTTCTCATTCTATAGAATTAGCAAATAAGAACCAAGTTAATCTGCTAAGACTTTCTGATACCTTACATAAATACGAACTGTATTATTCAATTTTCCTTGTAAAAATTTTGGACTTAAAACTAAGGTCATTCTCCCAAGTTTAGATGTCCTACAAGTCCAGTTTTTCTAGAAAGACAAACTCAAATATCAGGCCAGTCAAAAGCCCTTTAAACCGGCTCGAGTGTCTTTTAGTCCCTGAAGGAGGAAGACTCTTCTATCTACTCTCCTGGAGAACAAAACAGGTTAGAATATTGATTACTGCTGTCATCCTTCAGAGCACAGACAGTGCCATTTTAATCCTTATATCCCAGCTCCTAGCATATTTCTAGAAGTAAGTAAATTAAAGTTAACCCTTAATAAATATACTTGTTAAAAAGTAAGGGGTAGAGATATTACACATTAATTAAATTGAAAAGGGGAGGAAATAATTGTTTATTACAGTTTGGTTATGTCTGTTCATGATTGTGAGGGTTTTCAGGACTCTATGTCACATTTAATGTTGTAGTCTGAGGATGCAGGAATTTCCCCAAATCATTATTTTATACTATGCATCTTTTGAAATGAGATGTGACTTTTTTTGCTAGAAAAGCAAATCTACTGGAACTCCACAAAATAATAACATATAAGGAATGAAGTCATACCAGCAGAAACAAGTAAATTATTATTTTTTTCAATTACATTCTGAGTTTTCCTAATAACCAAGCAAATGCATGCACACACACACATGCACACACAATTTGATGGTTTCATCTAATCAAAGAAGGAAATTCAGTGCATCAGAAAGACAAATTCTTTCCTAACGTTAAGTTAAAATCATTCAGTTTAGCTCAAGGATTCTTAAAAAGGACCAATCTGGATAATTTCACTTTGTAAAATATGATGGTCTGTGGTCTTCAATTTGATTTCCAATTATGAGGAAATGATGATTCAGGGCATATTTTCATCTGTTTATCTCTGTCTCAGTCCTCTGGATAGAATACTCACCATAGCATATGGAGTTCCATCAAATATTCAATGATGATTCAGGGCATATTTTCATCTGTTTATCTCTGTCTCAGTCCTCTGGATAGAATACTCGCCATAGCATATGGAGCTCCATCAAATATTCGGTTATCTCTGTCTCCGTCCTCTGGATAGAATACTCACCATAGCATATGGAGTTCCATCAAATATTCAAGAAAGAACTTCTGATCAAAAATTGCAGAATATATTTAAAAACCAAAGTCATAATCTAAATATTAAAAGCATAGATATCATTTTTATAAAAGGTAATTACAGGGGAAAAAAACTAAAATAAATAATACCAAACCAATTCTAGATTTGGGAGATTATATATATATATATATTTTTTTTTTGACTTTTTCCTTGGATTGTAAAGCTTAGAAAGTAAATATTGTACATTATTATATTAATTATTTGAAAGAGAAAATATGATTTTCTTCATAGAAGCAGAAAAACCATTCAAGAATGTGCAATTTATATTCATGATGTCAACTCTCAGCAAACTGGGGACAAAGAGAACTGCTTTAACCTGATAAAGGGCGTGCACAGTGTAATTTATAGCAAGCTTCATGTCTACTGGTGAGAGTTCAGCATTCCTTTTAAGATCTGGAAGTTACAAGTATGACTGCCTGCACTCTTTTGATCAAGCGTCATAATACACTACAGGTACAGAGTAAGGTAAAAAAAAAAGGATTGGAAAATACCAGACAAAACAGTCACTATAAACAGCTGAACCATTGCCTTCATATATTTTCAAAAGAATCACCAGTAGCTAATATATTTACTCGGTTGCTTATTAATTCAAAAAAATAATTATGGAGATTCTTTTATAATACTAAGCATACAGTGAACAAAATACAATATCCACCCTCATGAGGACTACATTAGTTATATGCCTAAAAAATAAAGGTGTATCAATTGTACATTATAAGATGATAAATACTATGGTCAAAGCCAAAGAAAACATCAACAGAAAAACACATCTGATAAGGGGATCATGAATGTCAGGGAGCATGGTGAGAATTTTAAATGGAAAACAACTCAGTGAATATTAACATTTGAACAAGTGTGTGAACAAACGGAGGAAAAGAGGAAAGGAGCGGAAACAAAAGAGCCAAACTGGATCTAGGCCCATCCTCAGGAAGGGCAGGAAGGATGAACCCACTGAACAGAGGAACAAGTCCTGGGGGTGACGCCGGGAGCCACGCTTGCCGGTGCGCCTTCTAGGTCATTAGGGACTTGGAGTTCATTCAGAGTGAAATAAGGAAGCATTGCAGAGATCTGTCTGCAGAGATCTGACTGGGCAAATGACACAATTTAACATTACAATATGAGGAGGAAGATGAGTGTGGTAACTGGAAGAGAAGTGAGGAAAACATTGTCATCATCTAAGTAAGGGGTAAGGATGGGTTGGGATAAGATAACAACAGAGTTGAAAATAGATTTTGAAATTAGAGCGGATGGAGTTTCTCAATACATTAAATGCAGCTGTAAAAGAAAGAGAGGAGTCAAGAGTATCTTAGAATTAATTAGTAAAATTAGCAAGATGATTTAGAAAATTTGCTGATTTTCAAATCAGTATACATTGAGCAATTGAATTTTTATGCAGAGAAAACAGCATGAAATATAATTTTCAAACATAAAATCTTAAATTGCAACCAAAAAGTACCTAAATACACATCTAAAGAAACACAAACAAGACCTTTTATAGAGAAAATAGAATAAAACTATATTAATCATTAAAGGAGACTTAAGCATGCATAAAGAGATTCAATATTTTTAAATGTAAAGTTTTCCAAAATTAATTAATATACTCATTACAATTCCAATCAAAACCCTAAGTGATTTTAGGGGGAGACTAGAAATTGAAAAACTGCTTCTAAATATTATGGAAGAGCTAAAAGTCTAGAGGGGACAACTTAGTCCTGAACTAGAAGAACAACGTGAAGGGAAATATCCTACCATACAGTGAGAACCATAATAGTTCTGAAAACAGAGTGCTGCTGGCTGAGGAATAAGTAAACAAGCCACTGAAACAGAAGAGTAAGTCTAAAAGGGACCAATGACAACATAAAAAGTAATTTATAATGAAGCTGGAGTTGCACATTGGGAAAAAGTGAGAACAATTAATCAATTAATGAATGATGTTAGAGCAATCGGTTCTCAATATGCAAAATGAATTAAATCGGAATTCCATCACTTATAGTTTAAAAAAATTCACAGTGGATTAGAGATTTATAGGTAAAAAGAAAATCTACCTAGGGTGAGAAAAGATTTATTAAATACCCAAAGAATATAAGCCATTAGGGGAAAATTAATAAACTTAACACTATAAAATTAAGTGCTGCTGCTCATTAAAAGCCATCATAATAAAAATTTTAAAAAACACAAAATAGGAGAACACAATTATAAAGTAGAAAGAATTAGTATCCAAAGTATGTAAATAGCACTTACAAACCATTAACAAGCAAATAATCCAATAGAAATAAAAGTATTCAGGTACTTTACTGAAAACAAAATGTAACAGCCTTTATTAGTCATTAGGAAACACGAATTAAAACTACACTAAAATACTGGTTCACATCCACAAGATTTATAAAAGAATATAACATTATCAGATGATGGGATGTACAAATCTTATCACTGCTGGTGGGAATTTAAATAATAACCACTTTGGAAAATTATTAGGCATTCTAACAATGTCCAGAGGCAGGTATCTTACAACCTAAGGAATCAATCTTTAGGCATATGCCTTAGGACAAGGCTTCTCAGCAGTGGCACTATTAACATTTTGGGCTAGAGAATTCTTTGTTGAGGTAATGGATGTTTTGTGTATTTAAGGATGTTTAGCAGCATCCCTGGTCTCTACCCATGAAATGCCAGTACCACTGTCCATTAGGGACACTCTGGAATGTCTGCAGACATTGCCAAATGTCCCCTGGAGGATAACCTTGCCCCCAGTTGTGAGCCACTGCTCTAGAGAAACTTCAAAATGTTTAAGGTGTAAGGGCAAAATTGTTCCTAGCAACAACATTATTTATAACATCAAAAACCTAAAAATAAACCAAATATCCATTACAGAATTAGTAAAAAAAAAAAAAAAGTATGCTATATTCATACAGTATAAAGCTATACAAAAGTACAAATAAATGAAGTCCAGCTACACTGTCTTATTAAATTTCAGGAAAATAATACTAACTAAAAAAAGGAAGTCACAGAATAATACACTCAATATGATTCAATATTTATGCATTAGAATAACATAAGCAACTAGAAAATATATTTGAAATGAAAAATGTGCAAAAAAACCCTCACAACTATGGACACAATTAAGGTAATAAAGACAGAATTCAAGAAGCTGGTAGAGTAAGAGGTGGGAGAGACACTGGGGGATTTGTGGTGATGGCAGCAGTAATTTATTCAAGCTAGGTGAATGCTGCTGTTCATTTTACCATTTCACCAGTGGCTCTAAACTGGGTGTGATTTTGTTCCCCAAGTGGATAGTCATAAATGTCTGGAAACATTTTTGGTTATCACAACAGAAGGGAGAGGGGATTGCTGCTGGCATCCAATGGATTGAGGCAAGAGATTCTGCTAATCAAGCACAATGCAAAACGTCAGTCATGTTGAGGCTGAGAAACTCTCTCTTAGACTCTACAAAGATGTATTTTGTTAAAAATAAGCATGTTTAATTAAAATACATATTGCAAAATATATTGTAAAATCAATTTGCTGGTTGGTTTAAAATATTATTAAAGTTTAAAAAAATCACAAAGTGAGATACTCCTGGTTTTCTGATTTCAGCAAGAGAGCTAAAAAAAAAATTATTTAAATAATGTTCAATATGAGTTCACATCTTTAACTGCAGAGGGAATCAAACCAGAAAAGTTCTGCCTAGCAGTTGCTTATTGAAGAGCCCCAGAAGATGTCGCAACAGGCCATTGGGTCACGGTGTTCTGCAGTGGTTTAGAAATTATTAAAAATTATAGTGAAGTACCCTTAAATAATTTGAACAACTCTTTTCTCTTTTCTTTAATAAAACTTCAACATTCAGATGCTTAGAAATTCAGAAAACAGATTTTTTTTTTTTAACAATGAATTTTCCAGGTGTGCTTGGGTAGATTGATTCTATGTCAAAGACCTGCTTTTCAAATAAAAGTCATCAGTTTCAAGTCAGGACTACTATGAATTGAGTCTCCAGATGATCTATAAAAAGCCATGCAGTCGAAGGCCATCACTATGATCTCTTCCTATCAAGGTCTACTTTGCCAGCTCATTCAAATTCCAACCACCTGTGGAGTTCCTCAAAACTCAGTTCTGTCCCTTCTTCACTCTATTGATGCTCCTTAGAAAATTTATTTGCCTCCACAGCTTAGCTATACACCCATGACTAACAATTCGAATCACCAGCCCAGACCTATCTTGGGATCTTGGCTTGAATACCCAAGTCAATGCAACAAGCTCACTTAAGTTTTTCATAAATATTACAATTCATTAGTGTCAAAAAAGAACTTCTCAGTGAATCCTCATCCTTGAGCTTGATACCAGTCTCCATTCAACAAAACTACCAAGAAATCTGAGAAAGTCATTGACATTCCACACAATCCTCATATTGAGACCACATTTTTTCCACTTTATCTACCAAATTTTACTCTAAACTATTCCTTCTTTTCAATTTTTTCTTACT
>NW_007734261.1:124817-126305 GCF_000696425.1 Galeopterus variegatus | reverse complement strand
TTTCCACTTTATCTACCAAATTTTACTCTAAACTATTCCTTCTTTTCAATTTTTTCTTACTCTAAATTCCTGTGCTTCAACTACAGCAGTGGTCTTCCAATTCTTCTTTAATACACCCTTGCATATAATTCTTTGATGGTATAGAGAGAATATATTTTTTAAGTTCTACTTTATTAATGAATTATCTGATGTTGCTGAATTGTTTCACCATATCCCCATTGCTGTTATAGCATAAAACACATCATTCTTATTTGGACTCTGACACTTCTGTGCCTACTTGGTTTCCAGCTCAGCTTCAACCTCTGTGTTTTAGCTGTATTGACATTTACTCAATGGCTACAATGGGTCATGCTGCATCATGTCTTATATTATGTACCTCTCTCTAGAATTCATCAGGAACATAAATTCATAAATTATTTTGAGCCCTCTCTTTCTTCTGTTAGAATCTAAGATCCATGAAGGCAGGTGTCACAGTTGTCTTGCTCACCACTATGTATTTAGCATACAACATAGTATCTTAAACTATTAGGTACTCAATAAATATTTATTAAACAAATGAATAAAAGTCAAGCTGCAAGCTCTGCATTGGAAAAGTCAATCCAAAAAACATGTCAAGCCTAGCTAAGGAAAAACTAGAAAGTGAAGTGTAGTTTGCTCTTGGAAATTGAGACATCCCTCTGATTTTGGATTTCAGGAAATGTGAATGACAGGTACTTACCACTTTTGGTCATTCACCTGCTTTTTAGTCAGTAGCGTTTTCTGAGCTGCGTCTATATGCTAAATAATCTTGTGAACACTGGAAACGGGTGGCCACATGAAATAGCCTATATTCGACCAGCTGACAATTTGCTGTGATTTGTGTAGTTGACTGAAAGTATACTTCCATTTGTGAAAATTGGAAAGTAACCATAATGTTCTTTTTGTTGTGTTTAGTGAGCTGTTTCTCCTACTGTTTATTTTCTTCCAAAACATTATGAATATGGTATCTCTGAAAAATTATAATACTTCCTTTATGTCTGAATGTAAGCAGGGACATACAGAAGCAGGGACAGGTAGAACATCAGTTTAGCCTTCTGAAAGAACTCCAGTAGTACACATTCACTGGTAGTTCAAAAGAGCTTCATTCTGTGCATATAAATCTCAAAAATAAACCTCAAGTGATTTCCATACCCACTTTAAATAAAAAGCAATTACTAGTCATGGTAGAAGTTAACCCACAACAATTTGAGGTCTTGCAGTAGACAGAATTTTCCAGCAGGACTTTTCTTGCAATAAAGAGGGGGAAAAACATAAACAATTGCAGTCAATTGTGCCATATCTATATACCAGTGATCAAGTACTATTCATGAGCACTCTCTACTTAAGGTTCAAAACATCATAGACCTTCTTTCTAGATAACAACAACAATAACAAAAAGATAATCTTTGTATGCAAAACCTATCTGAGATGAATACTGTTGAAGACCACAAACATGTCCAAACCATCAAA
>NW_007734261.1:99045-123680 GCF_000696425.1 Galeopterus variegatus | reverse complement strand
CACTGACTTACCAGCAGTAGAGACTGTTACTGAAAGTTGGTCCAGATACTCAGCGAAATCAGGCCACTCCTGTTTCAATAGTTTTGTTTCCTAAGATGAAATGTACCATGCTTCCTTAGCACTAACGCAGCACCTGTGAGCCCGTTTAATGTTTTCATATCAACCTTACGTGTCTACATCTCTCTGAAAATGTCATACTATGACCTACAACTACAACTGTTGATATGTTCTTCCAGAAAGGAAGTTAAAATTCCAGTAAATAAATCGAATGAAAAAGAGAACGGTATAACTCAGAAAAAAAAATGAGACAAGTGAGAATGACGGATGCTTTCATGATCCAACAATCCCACTCCTAGGGATACATCCAGAGGATTGGAAAACAACAGGTTGAAGGCATACCTGCACTTCCATGTTTATCTTAGCTCTATTTACAATAGCTAGGTGAAGGAACCAAACTAAATGCCCATCAGCGGATGATTGGATAAGGAAATTGTGGTGTATGTACATCATGGAATACTACTCTGCCATAAAAAAGAATGAAATTCTACCTTTTGCAGCAACATGGATAAGCCTGGAGAAAATTATTCTAAGTAAAACAACCGAGGTAAAGAAAGAAATACTGCATGTTCTCACTCATAACTGGGAGCTGAATCCATAAACAAATGAACAATAAAGAGAGATAGAAAGAAAGAAACAACAATCACAGTAATCTGTTGAACTTTTAGAAAACTAGAGGTGGACAAAGGGAAAGGAGGGAAGGAGGTGGCCTAATGAGGAATTCGTCAACAGACACAAAGAATGATTGTGTATTATAATGATGAATAAGCTACCTACATTGATCTAACCACCACACATTCTACACAGTTATTGAAAATCAACATTGTACCCCACATGTATTTATAATAAAAAAAAAAAATGCATATTCTTCTTTTCTTCTTGCCAAAAAAAATGAAGTGTGAGGTGATCTGTCTGGGCCATCTGAGAGACCAGCCAGTCAGTCACCTGGGCAGCACACTCCAGCTCCCTGGCAGGAAGGCCTGCCAGCAGCCCTCTGAGCGTCATCTCAGAGCTATTTCAAAGCAATCAGGGAAATGATTAGACCTCAGTCCAGAGCCAAGCTGGGACTTCAGATGCTTGTCAACTAGGTCTCTGAAATAGAAACGCTCCCTGTGACTGGCCCTCGAAGAGCTAGACCTCCAGTAAGCGGGCTTTTGAAAATGACTTACACAACTGTTGTCAGATCACAGATTTTAAAATCAAGACGTTTTAGGGGGGAACTGACAGATTCTGCCTCTAATGTCCTGAGAAATGTCCATATTCAATCCTGAATATGTCACTTCCAGTTTACAGGACCAGACCGTTAACCATGATGAAGGAGGCNCAATCCTGAATATGTCACTTCCAGTTTACAGGACCAGACCGTTAACCATGATGAAGGAGGCAAGTTGGCCATGGTGCTTCTAACATGGCATCCATTTATATAATAATGATGATAATAATAATAATAGCAGTCGTAGTAATAACAACCACCTCTTATCGAGAGCTTACTGTATGAGAGTCAGTGTACTCCACAGCCTTGATACATCAATTCATTTATTCTTCACAGGTCTGTGAAGCAATATTATTCCTCCTAATCAACTACGTATAATCTTAGAGGTGTCAGGTCACTATCACAGAGTTTTACACTGGGCAATGTTTTAGTCGATATTGGAGTCAAGTCTGAATGATATCCAGCATCTTATCTCTGAGTATGACTTATAGTATTTCCTTTACAGCTCTCATCCTTGAGAGTCCCCCTCTATCTTGCCCCAGATCATGCTGTGCACAGAGATCCCCCAGGACCCTCCCCCTCCTTAGTGCTTCCCCCACACCCAGCACCCTTTCCCACCAGAGCTAAAAAGTCACTATATTCAGGCCATTTTCACACTGAACATTCCTGACTTTTCTGTATTCTAGATGTTCATGCATAAATCCCTATGCCTCACTTCTGAACAAACTGAGGATCTGTCTCCTTGAAATCTTTTATAGGTAAAGACTTCATCAACCTTCTAAATTTTCTTTGGAGCTCAGAAGACTATAAACACAAGTTATGAAGACTCTGTCATCAAGCTGCTTCCAATTCCCTCACCTCTGTGTGATGGACCGTGCCTACCATCTGTGTAATCACTTTTGACACTTGGCAATGAACCTTTCAGCATCATTCACAACCCTTCGTTCTGTTTCAACTGTGGTATCAGACCCTATCATTTGTAATTTACATGAGAGTTTGTTCCTTTTCTGGGTTTTTGTGATTGGTAGCATTTTCTAGCTTGATATTTATAATAAATATGAAAGCAGTGATTCAAGATGTGCAAGAATGATATTTTTTGACCTTGTTTCATTTTCTTTGGAGCATATAAATCATGTAAGAATAATATTTCAAGATGCAAGACTTTTATTCATGTCAGGGTAAGTTAACTAAAATGTAATGTATTGGATAGTGCTGGAGACAAAACAGCTGCTTTCCCTACCCATATATTTTCATACATTACATTACTTCTTTTTCATTCAGACCAAGATGCAAAGGAAACAGGAAGGAAATTAAAGTGCTGCTTTACACATGTTTTAGACAATATTCAAAATCTATTTACTAATTTTTATTTTTATTATTTTTATTTTTAACTTGTATCATTTTAGATTCTCCTTTAAATAATAACACCAGCATTACTATATTCTTGGCACGGACCTAAGCACTCCACATGTATTATTTGAATGAATTTTTGAAAGAAACCTCCAAGATATTTACTTTTATTAGTGAAGCACTAGGAGGTTAAATCATTTGCTCTCAGTGACACACTAGTAATTACTAGAGTCAGTTCAAATATACCAGGAATCTAAATTTAAAGCTTCAACTTGTAACACATGGATGCTATTAAAATATTATGAGTGATTTGAAATTATCTTGATCTAGTGCAAAATAGAAGTTTTGACAAGCTGTAAATACTTCTAAAATTATTAAACCATGTATTTATTTATTGTTAACTTATTTGTCTCCCTACTATAATAAAATAACCAATTGGTCATCAGCCTCATCCATCTTACACACTCTTGTATTCCCAGTACTTAAAAAAGTTCCTGACATACAGCAGGACGTTCATAAATATTTGTGGACTGAAAGAATGAATGAGTAAATGAGAGAGGGTCATCTCACACTCAAGCAGGTGTCTACGAGGCTGATCATTATCTGTCAGATTCAGTCAGTCTCTGGTGAAACAAAAGATCTATGACAGATTGGACATTCTTTCACTCAGATAAGAGAAAGGAGCTAGCTATAAATGCTCCCTTTTGTTTCAAAACTTATAAGACATATTTTCCACCTAGTCATTCTGTGTCAATCCATATTCTTCTGACACTGGATGAAGGAGAAATTCATAGCAAATCTTATATGAATGTGTTTGAAAAAGATTGTCCAAGAACCTTTCTTTATCCTTAAAATTTAAAAAACTATTAAAGAACCTTCTTTATTAAGTTTGCCTGAAGTATTTTTTAGTTTTCAAGGCCAGTTTCTTTATTCAATTTTATAAAGTTTTCTTCAAATATATATTTGATTAGAATTCTATCCTTTATTTTAAAAATTTCTATTATTTCAAATTTTTTGCATTGTAAATATTGATTCTCTCCTCCAGTTTATTAATATGTATTTTAATGTCTACTAGAAACTTTTTTCATATTGCTGCTTTGTTCATTCTTTTTCTTTTTCTAAATGTCTTTGCTAAGACATTTAATTCTGAAAAAAATTAAAAATATAATTTCAAATAAGACAAATACCTCAAACCTAGTTGGCTAAAGAACCAAAGCTTTAAACTGATGGAGAAAAGAAATTAATAACATCAACAACAATGACATAAAAATGGTAAAAACTACATGAGGATAATGATAAAGTAGGTCAATTATCATAAGAAATGTAACATAAGCTACTTTAAAGAATTGAAATTTAAAAACAAACTGAATTGCCATGCCTAGAGATAACCACCACTAATGTTTTGGAGTATTTCGAGTAACTCTCTGTACACCCATGTATACACTTTGAACCTGCAATGCAGGTAGATCTGGTTCCTGAATAGTCATTTGATGTTATGACATATGTTGAAAGTATATATCTCTAAAAATTATCTGAGAACTTAATTTTAGTGGAATTTAGTATGTTAACATATGGATATATCACTTTTTGTAGTATAGCTTCTGTGGTTAGATATTTATGTAGTTATAAGTTGTGGAATTACAAATGATGATAAATGTATTGGATACAATTTTTCCCCCCTTTTTTTTTGTCTTTTTTCGTGACCGGTAACGGAATCGCAACCCTCAGTGCCGCGCCTGTATGGCAACCGGCAACGGAATCGCAACCCTCAGTGTCACGCCCGCACCGCGCTCAACCAGTGAGCGGACCGGTCTCTATATGAGATCCGAACCCTCGGCGGGAGCGGCGCCGCACTCCCAAGCGCCACACTCAACTGAATGCGCCACCAGGCAGGCCCTTGGATACAATTTTGATATGAAATTTTCCTCAGGATAAATTTTGATAAGTGGAATTTCTAACCCAATATCCATAAATATACATTAGGCTTTTGATTCATGTAGCCAAACTTTCTCATAGGAAGTCATGACAATTCACAATCTTATAACCTCGTAATAGACAAGATCACACTGCTCTAAATGACGCTGTGTTATTCTGCTTGTAATGGGGTTGAATACTGCTATGGTCTGAATGTTTGTTCCCCCCAAATTCACATGTTGAAATATGAGCCCCAAAGGTGATTGTGGAAGGAATGGGTAGAGAAGGTTTTTTAAAGGGAGTAAGGAAGGCAATAGAATTTATTATTACTTGCATTAGGAAAAACATGAAAACTGAAAAAATGGAATATTTAGTTTGATAATTTCAGGGCATTCTTGATGAATATAAATTACTTATTTGAGAAGTTGATAAAATAGAGTTAGTATGCTAAAAGTTAATTTCTGAGGTAGATAATAGGTAATGGATAGATGTTAGATAGAAAGAAAAAAGAGTTAGGATGACAGATTAAGAAAATGTCTTGAGTAAAAGAATGGTTACTTTACTTAGTTTTTTTAAATAAAGGAAATTGGGCATTTCTGAAAAACCCAATGAATGGGAAAACTAGTGAGACAAAATTAGTTTAAAAGAGGATAATTAACTGGCCAGTATTGACAAAGAGGCAAAAGTCACTTGATCCAGAAAACAGAGAAATGCTACCCTCATGCCACAAGCCTCCTCCCCCATCATTGAAAGGAACAAAGATAAAGAGGTAGAAATTTTGAAATAGAAAACTTTATGAGATCACATGCCATGTGGCTTTAGTTTTCTTGTCACAGGATAAGCATGGTCTCTACCAGTTTACAAGCATAGTAGTAAATGAAGGAAAACTGTTACAAGCTACTGGGGGGAACACAAGCAAGTAAAGGTGACCATGTTAGGTTGAATGGTGGCAGTAAAATAAAGTAAAATGATTTTTAAAATAATGATTCATAAATTAATAAGAGAATGTTATCAGATCTCTCCCCTTTAAAATAATTGTTTCCAAAATGTTTTAAAAAACATTTCATAAGAATAAGACAACACATCGTGTCTCAGTGTAAACCTCTTAGGTTCAACCTAACTGAGATCCTTTAGGCTTCTTAACTTTGGATGCCTGTTTTCTTCCCAAGATTTAGGAAGTTTCTGCTCATTGTTTCTTTAAAGGAGACTTCTGTGCATTTATCTCTCTCCTTATTCTGTGACTCCCATTGTTCGTATATTTGTTTGATTAAAGCTGTCCCATTCACCCCATGGGCTTTCTTCACTATTTATTATTTTTGTTGCTGTTTTTCTTTTTTCTTCCTCTGACTGTATAATTTCAAATGATCTGTCTTTGAGTTCTCTGATTCTTCTGCTTGATCAAGTGTGCTGTTCAAGCTCTCTATCTAATTCTTTTTTTTTTTTTTTTTTGTCTTTGTCTTTTTTCCGTGTCCGGCAACGGATCGCAACCCTAAGTGTTGCCCCCGTACCGGACCGGGGACCGGCAACGGGATTGCACCCCTCGGTGTTGCTCCCGTACCTCGCTCAGCCAGTGAGCGGGAACCGGTCTGCATGTGGGATCCGAACCCTCGGGCGGGAGCGCCGCCGCGCTTCCCAAGCGGCGCACTTATCCAGTGCGCCACCGGGCCGGCCCTATCTAATTCTTTTTTTAAGTCATTGTATTTTTCAGCTGCAGCATTCTCATTGGTTCTTTTTTTCTGATGTCTCTTTGTTGAACTTTTCATTTTGTTCATGTGTCGCTTTTTGATCTCATTGATTTGTCTATCTGTGTTCTCTTGTAGCTTGCTGAGCTTCTTTAAAACAATGATTTTGAATTATTTATTTGGCAATTTGTAGATCTCTACTACTTTGGTGTCAGTTACTGAAAGTTTATTATATTCTTTTGGTGGTGCCATGTTTCTGTGGTATTTTGTGTTCCTTGTAATCTTGTATTGGTGTCTGCACATTTGAAGGAGCAGTCACCTGTTCCAGACTTTATAGTCTGGCTTTGGGAGGGAAAGACCGTCACCTATGGGTGCATGTGAAGGCACCAGCTGCATAGGGTATGTAGTGGCACTGGGTCTTGAGATGTGCAGGTACACTGATTCTGGGATGCATGGTGGTGCCCAGTCTGGGGTAGGCATATGTTGATGTACCAGGTCCAGGGGAAAAGGGTATCAGCTTTGGCTCCATTTGCTCCTGAAGTTCCTTTAGGGTATAGGGCTCTTTCCCTTTAGCCAATCTAGAATATTCACTATAGTAGTGTGGTCTGACTTCATACTATTTATTAATCTGTTCACTGGGTGGAAAGGGTTAGACACGAGGGGCCTGCAAATTGTAATAAGAGAGAAGCCATCTTCATTTTTAAACCAAGGAGAAAGCAGTAGCCATTGACATAGAGGAATGGATGATTTCTGTAGGCCTAGAGGATTCAACAGAATTTGAGGATTCAGGTTTTTCTAGTACATCATCTCAGATATCCCTATCTCAAGTCTTAGGGTCCCATTTCTTTCCAGTCATGGTCCTGACATTAGTACAGCAGACCAGCTGGCTTTGAGGATTCTGACTTCACTGAGTATCACAACCTTTAAAGTTAATTTCGGGGCCTGTTCTTTAGTTTTTTATGCTTATCGCAAAAAGTCTTTTTATATCCTGTCAAGAACACCACTGACTTTCATACATTGCTTTTAACTTGAAATTAATCAGCCTCAGCTTTTTATTGCTGTTCCTCAGTATGTCCACAGCCCCAGCAAAGATATCCAGTTCAGTAGTTGTTATGATCATTATATACCATAACCTGTCACGTGTCTGAGGTATGAGTACATTTTCCTTCAACTTCATCCCATATGGATTCACCATGGTGATCTTCTCCGATATGCCAAGGGCTATCATCTCCTACCAATGATAAGATGCTCATTATGAGTTACCTGGTAAGTGATACAGCTCTGTTATGATTTGAGTGTTTGTCCTCTCCAAAACTCAGGTTGAAACTTAATCCCTAATCTAGCAGTATTGAGAGGTGGGGCCTTTAAAAGATGATTGGGTCTTGAGGGCTCTTCCCTCATAATTACATTAATTTATTCATTGACTAATGCATTCATGAATTAATTGGTTTTCATGGGAGTGTGAAAGATGGCTTTCTAAGAAGAGGAAGAGAGACCTGAGCTAGAACACTCATTCCCTTACCAAGTAATGCCCTGTGCTACCTCAGGACTCTGCAGAGAGCCTCTACCATCAAGACTACCCTCACCAGATGTTACCCTCCACCCTTAGACTTCTCAGCTTCCAGAACTGTAAGCAATATTTTTTTTAAAAAACTACCTAGTTTCAGGTATTCTGTTATGAGCAACACTACAAGAACTAAGACAAGCTCCAATATCCCCCTTGAACATCCATTTTGTAGGACCACTTCTACTACCAGCCATCTAAAGTCTGGTTTACTGAAAACAAATTCCCATACAGATATTTGAGTGCAGATGTTTACCAGGAATTTTTCTCAATAAAAATATCTGTAAAGGTGTAAAGAAAACAGGCTTTGGCACAGAGAAGTTGGGCTGTGATGTAGTTGCAGTAGAAGCCTCAGCCAGCTCCACAGGGGATTCTGAGAGTATGATGGCCCTTATTATTTGTCCCCTTGAGAAGAGTGGGATAATCCCCCTTATTCCCATGGAGACTAGTCATAGGATTTTTATTTGACGCCGGAGAGGGGATCATAACTTTGGAGGAGGAAGCTAACATTGGCTGAGGAAAATTTCAGGGAAGGAACTCACCTGAAAGTCATTGGTAGCCAATACTAACAGAAGAAATTAATGTTTCAGCCCTGAAGAGGTGAACAGGATACAACAGAATATCCAATGATTAACTATGTGCACCCCAACAAATTCAATGTATGCTTCTCCTCCATAGTTGTATTGACTGTTTATGTTAGTATAAATCTATGCTCTATGAAAAATTTGTATTTATATTGTCACAACAAAAAAAATAATTTTACCTTTAACTTGTAACTGAATTTATAGAAATATTCAATAATGGGAGGTATTTTGTCTTTAATAGAGTAAACTTTTATTCCACGAATTTGGGAGAAGGAAAGAAAGACAGAAAGAAAGATAGAAAGGAAGAAAGAAAAAGAAAGAAAGAAAGAAAGAAATCCATTACTACTGGAATTCACTTCACTGGTTTTCTATTTGAAATATTTATTGGCACTACTGTAAAAATAGGTACAACTCTATTGTTTGTAGAGTTTTTTATTTGCTAATAGTACCTACACATAAAAGACTTACATTACATTTTAGTTAAAAATATTGATATTTAAAATGAGTGAAAATTATTTGGAAGTATATTTATTTGATCTAAATGAAAAGTCGTATATCAGAGAATGATATGTAAAGGTACCTTCTGCAATTGCTTAGGTTAATTCATCATTTGAAGTCCAAAATATCTGCTGACATGCAGTCAATGCTGATCCTTTTTTTACAGGTTTCTTTTCTGGTAGATTTTACATGTTAACAATCTTTGTGCAAATAACATTTTAATCAGAGAATTTCTGCAGAAACAAAACAGCTTTTAATATAAATTGGATTCAAATGTATTGATCTATTTCTTTATAATTTTTGACTTTTTATATTTTCATACAATTATTATCTTCCCCATCACATATCACATATTTGATATAAAATTTGTACAATTTTCCATTTAGTGTTTACTTAATCTATAGTTATTATGTATAGAGATATTTCAGATCAAATTTGATATTTTTCACATAAGGTTATCCAATTAACCTAGTGTCATGTATTAATAAGTTAACTATTCTATTCCATGTTCTATTTTTTTTTAATTTTTCAATAATAAATATTTTTATTATAGAATTACAGCAAAATCTGATATTTGGTAATATTTACAATTCTTTATGTTTTAAAAATTATATTTAAAAATAACCATTTAGAGTTAAATATCAATTTTATATCAGCTAGTCGAGGTTCATAAAAGCAAAGTTTTAGGTTTTTTACTGGAATTAGATTGAATTTATAGATTGTTTTGTAGGAATCATCATTGTTACTCTATTTATTGTGTCCATCCATGAATAATGTACTTCAATTTATATATTTTAAAACTTCAATCATATATTTTTGCAAAATTTAATACTATCTTCATACATTCACATACTTTAGAGATTTTTCCTAGGCACCTTGTGTACTTTATTGCTACATTAACGGAATGATCTTTTTAAAAATAGTTAACTAATTGTTGCTAATGTACAGACCCAGTATTTTTTATGGAACAGGTAGTCAACAATTGCTTACATTAGTTTAAATTATTTGTAGGTCTTACTACATTTTCCTAAAGAAATAGTCATAAAGCCTACAAATGAAAATTTGTTTCTTCCTTTCTGGTCTCACATAATTTGTTTCTTCCTTTCTCGTCTCACACAGTTTTGATTTCATGCTAATATCTCCATAAAATTAGTTGTGCAACTTTCTCTGTCATTCTATTTTTTGAAAGAGTTTGCATAATAGTTCATATGTACATAATGAAAATGTGAAAGAAACTCACTTGATATGTTTGCATCTGGTGCTTTTTGTTTTTTATGTTTTTGACTTGTGGCCAAATTATTAACTAGTTTTTTCTTTTTCATATTGTCTTTGAATAAATTTTGAAAATATGTATTTTGGAAAGATTTTTCTTCATTAAAGTTGTTTATGTTTAAACAAATCTGTATTAATGTTTTTCTATTTATTCCTTTATATTTTCTCTCTCTTTTTTTTTTTTTTTTTTTTTTGGTCAATAACTGCTAGTGTGTTGTCTATTTAATTAATCTTTTCAGAGAGCCAGCTTTTGATTTCATTGATATAATCAATTCTTCTATTTTTTTTTTTACTACCACATACTCTGCTCTGATACAAATATATTTTTTTTTCTTATACTTTTGTGAGAATTACAGTTCTATTTGTTTTATCATTTGCATATTGAATGACTTGTGTATAACTTTTCAGTTTTTCTTATTCTTATTCTTCGGTATAGCATTTGACTATAAATTTCCTCTGTGAATCTCTGGTTTCTTTTTTTATTTTTTTTTTCCTATGGGTTTTAAAATGTTTTGTATGCAGTCCTGTTCAGTTCTAAATATTATAGTGTGATTTCCTTTTTAACCAGTAAATTAGAAGTTACTTTTTTTTTCTTTTTCTGACTTCAAATGAGTTACGTGATTTGTAGGGTTTATTTTATTTTTTTTTTCCTGTATTTCAATACTATTGCATTTTGGCAAGGTAATATTAATATGACATATTTGCTTTGAATTTTTTGAGACTTCCTTTGAGGGAGGATATGGTAAATTTTGTAAATGTTCTCTTGATTTGTGTGTCATTGCTTTTTATAGCCCTTTGTTTCCTTCTTTGATGAAATTCCTTTCTGTTAAAGTACATATTTCACCCTTCTTTCAGCAAGTGTTTATTGAAGGAAATATTTCTGAGTTGTTTACCTGAATATTGCCTTTAATTCGTCCTAATGCATGAAAGAGAAATTCAAGAGCAGAGGACAGGGAATCTTCAATAACCAGTTATTTTTTCGTACTGCTTTGGTAGTATTTCTCTGGCATCTGTTTGGTTTCGGCTGGTCAGAAGTTTGCTTAGGGTCAGCCCGGTGGCGCACTGCTACAGTGCGCTGCTTGGGAGCACAGTGGCGCTCCCGCCGAGGGTTCGGATCCCACATACAGACTGGTTCCCACTCACTGGCTGAGTGAGGTGCGGGAGCAACACTGAGGGTTGCGATTCCGTTGCCGGTCCCGGTCCGGTACGGGCGCGACACTGAGGGTTGCGATCCATGGCCGGACACGGAAAAAGACCAAAAAAAAAGAAGTTCGCTTAATCTGTTTTTATTGCTGCTGTTTGTTTAACTTTTGAAGGTCATCCTTCTCTGTTTCCTCTTTACTTGTACGGTTTTTTCCTCTGTTTTTGATGTTCTGCAGCTTTTCTCTGATTCATTTTATTTACCCTTTCTTGGGATTTAGTGCATTTCCTCAACCTGATGAGCATGCATTTAATCAGGATGGGGAAAAGTTACCATTTTTATGCCTTTTCATATGGCCTCTCCACACTTAATATCTATCCTCTCCTCTGACCTTTTATGAAATATATGTGAGAGCAGCTCCCCTTCCCCGTTAACCTTAACTTTCTTATTTTAATATCTTCACTTCTTTGTATTACATTTTCAGTAATTTTCTCATATTTACTCTTCAGTGTACTCTCTCCTCAGCACTGGCAGAATCATGATTTAACCATATTATTTTATTTTCTTTTATTTCTGTCTCACTTTATTGACTTCAGGGGCAGAAAATGGGAATAACCACAATTCCTTTTCCATGCCCCACTCTTGTTACTGGAATATGTGTGGTTACCTTGTTATTTGGGTCTATTTTAAATTTTTTTTTTAATGTAGCAAGCTCCTGTCAACCTAAAATCTAAACAAAAGCAAGGGCCGTGAAGAACTCCTTGTGTCAACATAGAGTACAACCAGCAACGTCATCTCTCTCCTGTCACCCTGCAATGTCACCATTACTTTGTAACTATTTTTTTCTCATTCCTCTGAATTCCTTTGTTTTTACTTTTTCTTTCATGTTCTTTTACTGAACAAAAGTTATTTCTTTTAAATTTGATATAGGAAAATGTATTAACCTTTATTTTTGTTGCAAATCATTTTTGTATCATATTCATGAACTGTTTTAGTTTGGGGTTTTTTTTTTTTTGATCAAACCTTCATGCTCTGGGGGTTTAGGAGAGTTTTTTTTTTTTTTTTTTTTTTTTTTTTTTTGATCAAACCTTCATGCTCTGGGAGTTTAGGAGAGGCTTCAATATAAAATTTCCATTTCCTCTCTCTTTACAGTAGAAAGCCTATCCCATTTGCAAAGTCAGATATACATACACACACACCTCACTGAAACATTTACTTCTGTTTTATCTATTTTACTAAATCCTCCTTTCCTTTTGCTATTCAACATTTTCTTTTTTTTTTTTTTGTCTTTTTTTTGTGTGTTTGACCGGTAAGGGGATCGCAACCCTTGGCTTGGTGTCGCCCTCACTGAGCTCAGCCAGTGAGCACACTGGCCATCCCTATATAGGATCCAAACCCGTGGCAGGAGCACTGCTGCACTCCCAGCGCCACACTCTCCTGAGTGCGCCATGGGGTCGAACCGCTATTCAACATTTTAAATTGCAAAGAGTCCATTCCCTTTCTCTCCCAGTTACCTTCACTGTGCCTTGAGGGAAAGTATGAAGATATCCCTTGAGGTGGGGGGAAAAAAAAGTTTCCTCATTTAACTTCAGGCTAAAGTCTCTGCCCAGAGCAGGTGACATTGCAGGTTGCCGCAGAATTAAACAGCCACTGCCTCCACCAAGTATCTACATTGTTTTACAATATGGAGTTATTCCTAGGTAGATAAAATGCCACAATTTTTTCTAAATCATGAGTTTCCAAGGCCTGGTTCCATATAATTAATACTGAGTATTCTTATGTCATAGTGAAGGCAAAGTAGGTGGGGTCCCAATGTTTTTTTAATAAAATGACATTAATGAATATAAAATGACAATGAGTTATATATGTACTTTCGTAATTTTCTAAGATTTCACAAGCACTAAGAAATCTCATCTCATATTTTTCTCATCTTGTGGAGAACCTCTCAAAAAAGAAATCAATAGTGTTCAAAGAAAATAATCTACTGCCCTTTGTATAATTATTCCTATGGCAACATTTGTCAGATTATTTTATTGTTAGACATAATTGGTTGACTTTCATATTCTGATTTCAGAAAGCATATATTTTTACTGACATTAAATGCACTGTTTGGAATGGTTACCATGTAAGTCATCAAGATCTAAGACATTAAAAGGTTAGACATTTCTATTCTTATCTAGAAGTAATGCTCTTCACTGAGTCAAATTTAAACACACTCACAATCGTGAATACGTCCGTTTTATTTTTAGTCTGTGCCACTCACAATCGTGAATACGTCGGTTTTATTTTTAGTCTGTGGTGGATGTGCAGTGAGGTTGTGTTTGGATTAGAATACCAGAATTTGCATTGAAAAACAACATGTTTTGCACCTGCGTGCTTCCTTAGAGTAATTTAATGTTATAATTTCTGACAAGATAATTCCATCTTTACTGTAGCTGACTTTGCAGTAGGCAGCTGGGAGAAAATAAATGTGAACCTACATCAGGGTAGGAAAAATATATTTAACTAAGCTCAACTTAGCACATAAACCAGAAAACCTCAAATTGGAAAAGAATGACAAAAGGAGATACAGAATCCAAATTGTTATTTTGTCATTCCCTTACTTCCGAAGTCCTGTACTGTTAGTGTACACTTGTGTATTTGGGTACATGCCATATCTGCATGTGTGCACGAATTGCTCAGCACACGTTGCAACAAAGTGACCTCACTGTAAGAAAAATATTCTGTAGCAGCACTCCAGCATTTTAGGACAAAAAGAAGGTATGGCATGACCTTTTCTGAGAGCTCTTGGGAATAATGAAAGAAAATGTAGAATCTCTTGCTTCGAGCAGGTTGGAGATGAAGGTTAAACTGCAGCTGCGGAAATGGCAGAAGCAGAGGCACAGGCTACCTCACGTGTCCACACTCATCTCCTTTCACCACTCAGAAATCCATTTTATTTTTCCCTTATGCATTTTACCAAAAATTCAGTGGAATACGTGTAACAAAGCTTTAGTCAGAAACCCTTCTCAAAACTGAACTAACGTTTTGTTTGCCAATAGGAGATGGACTTGGGNAGGCTGATCATTATCTGTCAGATTCAGTCAGTCTCTGGTGAAACAAAAGATCTATGACAGACTGGACATTCTTTCACTCAGATAAGAGAAAGGAGCTATAAATGCTCCCTTTTGTTTGAAAACTTATAAGACATATTTTCCACCTAGTCATTCTGTGTCAATCCATATTCTTCTGACACTGGATGAAGGAGAAATTCATAGCAAATCTTATATGAATGTGTTTGAAAAAGATTGTCCAAGAACCTTTCTTTATCCTTAAAATTTAAAAAAACTATTAAAGAATCTTCTTTATTAAGTTTGCCTGAAGTATTTTTTAGTTTTCAAGGCCAGTTTCTTTATTCAATTTTATAAAGTTTTCTTCAAATATACATTTGATTAGAATTCTGTCCTTTATTTTTAAAATTTCTATTATTTCAAATGTTTTGCATTGTAAATATTGATTCTCTCCTCCAGTTTATTAATATGTATTTTAATGTCTACTAGAAACATTTTTTCATATTGCTGCTTTGTTTATTCTTTTTCTTTTTCTAAATGTCTTTGCTAAGACATTTAATTCTGAAAAAATTAAAAATATAATTTCAAATAAGACAAATACCTCAAACTTAGTTGGCTAAAGAACCAAAGCTTTAAACTGATGGAGAAAAGAAATTAATAACATAAACAACAATGACATAAAAATGGTAAAAACTACATGAGGATAATGATAAAGTAGGTCAATTATCATAAGGTACATTTAGGAGAAATGTAACATAAGCTACTTTAAAGAATTTAAATTTAAAAACAAACTGAATTGCCATGCCTAGAGATAACCACCACTAATGTTTTGGAGTATTTCGAGTAACTCTCTGCACACCCATGTATACACTTTGAACCTGCAATGCAGGTAGATCTGGTTCCTGAATAGTCATTTGATGTTATGACATATATTGAAAGTATATATCTCTAAAAATTATCTGAGAACTTAATTTTAGTGGAATTTAGTATGTTAACATATGGATATATTACTTTTTGTAGTATAGCTTCTGTGGTTAGATATTTATGTAGTTTTAAGTTGTGGAATTACAAATGATGATAAATGTATTGGATGCAATTTTATTTCCCCCTTTTTTTTTTGTCTTTTTTCGTGACCGGTAACGGGATCGCAACCCTTGGTGTCACGCCCGCACCGTGCTCAACCAGTGAGCGGACTGGTCTCTATATGGGATCCGAACCCTCGGCGGGAGCGGCGCCGCACTCCCAAGCACCACACTCAACTGAATGCGCCACCGGGCCGGCCCTTGGATACAATTTTGATATGAATTTTTCCTCAGGATAAATTTTGATAAGTGGAATTTCTAACCCAATATCCATAAATATACATTAGGCTTTTGATTCATGTAGCCAAATTTTCTCATAGGAAGTCATGACAATTCACAATCTTATAACCTCATAATAGGCAAGATCACACTGCTCTAAATGACGCTGTGTTATTCTGCTTGTAATGGGGTTGAATACTGCTATGGTCTGAATGTTTGTTCTCCCCAAATTCACATGTTGAAATATGAGCCCCAAAGGTGATTGTGGAAGGAATGGGTAGAGAAGGTTTTTTTAAAGGGAGTAAGGAAGGCAATAGAATTTATTATTACTTGCATTAGGAAAAACATGAAAACTGAAAAAATGGAATATTTAGTTTGATAATTTTCAGGGCATTCTTGATGAATATAAATTACTTATTTGAGGGCCGGCCCGGTGGTGTACTGCGCTAGTGCGCCACTTGGGAAGCGCGGAGGCGCTCCCGCCGAGGGTTTGGATCCCACATACAGACCGGTTCCCGCTCACTGGCTGAGCAAGGCGCGGGGGCAATACCGAGGGTTGCGATTCCGTTGCCGGTCCCGGTCCGGTACGGGGGTGACACTAAGGGTTGCGATCCGTTGCCGGACATGGAAAAAGACAAAAAAAAAAAAAAATTACTTATTTGAGAAGTTGATAAAATAGAGTTAGTATGCTAAAAGTTAATTTCTGAGGTAGATAATAGGTAATGGATAGATGTTAGATAGAAAGAAAAAAGAGTTAGGATGACAGATTAAGAAAATGTCTTGAGTAAAAGAATGGTTACTTTACTTAGTTTTTTTAAATAAAGGAAATTGGGCATTTCTGAAAAACCCAATGAATGGGAAAACTAGTGAGACAAAATTAGTTTAAAAGAGGATAATTAACTGGCCAGTATTGACAAAGAGGCAAAAGTCACTTGATCCAGAAAACAGAGAAATGCTACCCTCATGCCACAAGCCTCCTCCCCCATCATTGAAAGGAACAAAGATAAAGAGGTAGAAATTTTGAAATAGAAAACTTTATGAGATCACATGCCATGTGGCTTTAGTTTTCTTGTCACAGGATAAGCATGGTCTCTACCAGTTTACAAGCATAGTAGTAAATGAAGGAAAACTGTTACAAGCTACTGGGGGGAACACAAGCAAGTAAAGGTGACCATGTTAGGTTGAATGGTGGCAGTAAAATAAAGTAAAATGATTTTTAAAATAATGATTCATAAATTAATAAGAGAATGTTATCAGATCTCTCCCCTTTAAAATAATTGTTTCCAAAATGTTTTAAAAAACATTTCATAAGAATAAGACAACACATCGTGTCTCAGTGTAAACCTCTTAGGTTCAACCTAACTGAGATCCTTTAGGCTTCTTAACTTTGGATGCCTGTTTTCTTCCCAAGATTTAGGAAGTTTCTGCTCATTGTTTCTTTAAAGGAGCCTTCTGTGCATTTATCTCTCTCCTTATTCTGTGACTCCCATCGTTCGTTACTTGTTTGATTAAAGCTGTCCCATTCAACCCATGGGCTTTCTTCACTATTATTTTTGTTGTTGTTTTTCTTTTTTCTTCCTCTGACTGGATAATTTCAAATGATCTGTCTTTGAGTTCTCTGATTCTTCCTCTTGATCAAATGTGCTGTTCAAGCTCTCTATCTGATTCTTTTTTTAAGTCATTGTATTTTTCAGCTGCAGCATTTCCATTGGTTCTTTTTTTCTGATGTCTCTTTGTTGAACTTTTCATTTTGTTCTTGTGTCGCTTTTTGATCTCATTGATTTGTCTATCTGTGTTCTCTTGTAGCTTGCTAAGCTTCTTTAAAACAATTATTTTTAATTATTTATTTGGCAGTTTGTAGATCTCTACTACTTTGGTGTCAGTTACTGAAAGTTTATTATATTCTTTCGGTGGTGCCATGTTTCTGTGGTATTTTGTGTTCCTTGTAATCTTGTATTGGTGTCTGCACAATTGAAGGAGCAGTCACCTGTTCCAGGTTTTATAGTCTGGCTTTGGGAGGGAAAGACGTTCACCTGTGGGTGCATGTGAAGGCACCAGCTGCATAGGGTATGTAGTGGCACTGGGTCTGGAGATGTGCAGGTACACTGATTCTAGGATGCATGGTGGTGCCCAGTCTGGGGTGGGCATATGTTGATATGCCAGGTCCAGGGGAAAGGGTATCAGCTTTGGCTCCATTTGCTCCTGAAGTTCCTTTAGGGCATAGGGCTCTTTCCCTTTAGCCAATCTAGAATATTCACTATAGTAGTGTGGTCTGACTTCATACTAGTTATTAATCTGTTCACTGGGTGGAAAGGGTTAGACACGAGGGGCCTGCAAATTGTAATAAGAGAGAAGCCATCTTCGTTTTTAAACCAAGGGGAAAGCAGTAGCCATTGACATAGAGGAATGGATGATTTAGCAGGCCTAGAGGGTTCAACAGAATTTGAGGATTCAGGTTTCTCTAGTACATCATCCCAGATATCCCTATTTTAAGTTTTAGGGTCCCACTTCTTTCCAGTCATGGTCCTGACATTAGTACAGCAGACCAGCTGGCTTTCAGGATTCTGATTTCACTGAGTATCACAACCTTTAAAGTTAATTTCGGGGCCTGTTCTTTAGTTTTTTATGCTTATCGCAAAAAGTCTTTTTATATCCTGTCAAGAACACCACTGACTTTCATACATTGCTTTTAATTTGAAATTAATCAGCCTCAGCTTTTTATTGCTGTTCCTCAGTAGGTCCACAGCCCCAGCAAAGATATCCAATTCAGTAGTTGCTATGATCATTATATCCCATAACCTGTCACGTGTCTGAGGTATGAGTACATTTTCCTTACACTTCATCCCATATGGATTCACCATGGTGATCTTCTCCAACCCACCAAGGGCTATCACCTCCTACCAATGATGAGATGCTCATTATGAGTTACCTGGTAGGTGATACAGCTCTGTTATGATTTGACTGTTTGTCCTCTCCAAAACTCAGGTTGAAACTTAATCCCTAATCGAGCAGTATTGAGAGGTGGGGCCTTTATTTATTTATTTATTTTTTTTAATTTATTTTTTTTCCTTTTTGTCTTTTTTCGTGTCCGGCAACGGATCGCATCCCTCAGTGTCACTACCGTACCGGACCGGGACCGGCAACGGGACCGCAACCCTCGGTGCTGTGCCCGCACCTCGCTCAGCCAGTGAGCAGGAACTGGTCTGTATGTGGGATCCAAACCCTCGGCGGGAGTGCCGCCACCACGCTCCCAACGGCGCACTGTAGCAGTGCGCCACCAGGCCGGCCCGAGGTGGGGCCTTTAAAAGATGATTGGGTCTTGAGGGCTCTTCCCTCATAATTGGATTAATTTATTCATTGACTAATGCATTCATGAATTAATTGGTTTTCATAGGAGTGTGAAAGGTGGCTTTCTAAGAAGAGGAAGAGAGACCTGAGCTAGAACACTCATTCCCTTACCAAGTAATGCCCTGTGCTACCTCAGGACTCTGCAGAGAGCCTCTACCATCAAGACTACCCTCACCAGATGTTACCCTCCACCCTTAGACTTCTCAGCTTCCAGAACTGTAAGAAATAATTTTTTTTTAAACTTCCCAGTTTCAGGTATTCTGTTATGAGCAACACTACAAGAACTAAGACAAGCTCCAATATCCCCCTTAAACATCCATTTCGTAGGACCACTTCTACTACCAGCCATCTAAAGTCTGGTTTACTGAAAACAAATTCCCATCCAGATATTTGAGTGCAGATGTTTACCGGGAAGTTTTCTCAATAAAAATATCTGTAAAGGTGTAAAGTAAACAGGCTTTTCAGAGAGAAGTTGGGCTGTGATGTAGTTGCCGTAGAAGCCTCAGCCAGATCCACAGGGGATTCTGAGAGTATGATGGCCCCTATTACTTGTCCCCTTGAGAAGAGTGGGATAATCCCCCTTATTATCCCACTGACTGGGGGCAGAGACTAGTCATTGGATTTTTAGCTGACGCCAGAGAGGGGATCATAACTTTGGAGGAGGCAGCTAACATTAGTTGAGGGAAATTTCAGGGAAGGAACTCACCTGAAAGTCATTGGAAGCCAATACTAACAGAAGAAATTAATGTTTCAGCCCTGAAGAAGTGAACAGGGTACAACAGAATATCCACTGATTAACTATGTGCACCCCAACAAATTCAATGTATGCTTCTCCTCCATAGTTGTATTGACTGTTTATGTTACTATAAATCTATGCTCTATGAAAAATTTGTATCTATATTGTCACAACAAAAGAAATAATTTTACCTTTAACTTGTAACTGAATTTATAGAAATATTCAATAATGTGAAGTATTTTGTCTTTAATAGAGTAAACTTTTATTCCATGGATTTGGGAGAAAGAAAGACAGAAGGAAAGATAGAAAGGAAGAAAGAAAAAGAAAGAAAGAAAGAAATCCATTACTACTGGAATTCACTTCACTGGTTTTCTATTTGAAATATCTATTGGCACTACTGTAAAAATAGGTACAACTCTATTGTTTGTAGAGTTCTTTATTTGCTAATAGTACCTACACATAAAAGACTTGCATTACATTTTAGTTAAAAAATATTGATATTTAAAATGAGTGAAAATTATTTGGAAGGATATTTATTTGATCTAAATGAAAAGTCATACATCAGAGAATGGTATGTAAAGGTACCTTCTGCAATTGCTTAGGTTAATTCATCATTTGGAGTTCCAAATATCTGCTGACATGCAGTTGATGCTGACCCTTTTTTACAGGTTTCTTTGCTGGTGGATTTTACATGTTTACAATGTTTGTGCAAATAACATTTTAATCAGAGAATTTCTGCAGAAACAAAACAGCTTTTAATATAAATTGGATTCAAATGTATTGGTCCATTTCTTTATAATTTTTGACTTTTTATATTTTCATACAATTATTATCTTCCTCATCACATATCACATATTTGATCTAAAATTTTTACAGTTTTCCATTTTACATTTAGTGTTTACTTAATCTATGGTTATTTTGTATAGAGATATTTCAGATCAAATTTGGTATTTTTCATATACGTTTATCCAATTAACCTAGTGTCATGTGTTAATAAGTTAACTATTCTATTCCATGTTCTATTTTTTTTTAATTTTTCAATAATAATTGAATAGAATTACAGTGAAATCTGATATTTGGTAATATTTACAATTCTTTATATTTTGAAAATTATATTTAAAAATGACCATTTAGAGTTAAATATTAATTTTATATCAGCTAGTCAAGATTCACAAAAGCAAAGTTTTAGGTTTTTTACTGGAATTAGACTGAATTTATACATTGTTTTGTAGGAATCATCATTGTTACTCCATTTATTGTGTCCATCCATGAATAATGTACTTCAATTTTAAAACTTTGATCACATATTTTTGCAAAATTTAATACTATTTTCATACATTCACATATTTTAGAGATTTTTCCTAGGCGCCTGTGTACTTTATTGCTACGTTAACGGAATGATTTTTTAAAAAATAGTTTAACTAATTGTTGCTCATGTACAAACCCAGTATTTTTTATGGAATAGGTAGTCAGCAATTGCTTGCATTAGTTTAAATTATTTGTAGGTCTTACCACATTTTCCTAAAGAAATAGTCATAAAGCCTACAAATGAAAATTTGTTTCTTCCTTTCTCGTCTCACACAGTTTTGATTTCATGCTAATATCTCCATAAAATTAGTTGTGCAACTTTCTCTGTCATTCTATTTTTTGAAAGAGTTTGCATAATAGTTCATATGTACATACTGAAAATATGAAAGAAACTCACTTGATATGTTTGCATCTGGTGCTTTTGGTTTTATATGTTTTTAACTTGTGACTAAATTATTAACTAGTTTTTTCTTTTTCATGTTGTCTTTGAATAAATTTTGAAAATATGTATTTTGGAAAGATTTTTCTTCATTAAGGTTGTTTATATTTAAACAAATCTGTATTAATGTTGTTCTGTTTATTCCTTTATATTTTCTCTCTCTCTTTTATTTATTTATTTATTTTTTGGTCGATGACTGCTAGTGTGTTGTCTATTTAATTAATCTTTTCAGAGAGCCAGCTTTTGATTTCATGGATGTAATCAAATCTTCTATTTTTTTTTTTTTTACTACCACATACTCTGCTCTGATACAAATATATATTTTTTTCTTATACTTTTGTGAGAATTACAGTTCTATTTGTTTTATCATTTGCATATTGAATGACTTGTGTATAACTTTTCAGTTTTTCTTATTCTGATTCTTTGGTATAGCATTTGACTATAAATTTCCTCTGTGAATCTCTGGTTTCTTTCTTTTTTTCCCCTATGGGTTTTTAAATGTTTTGTATGCAGTCCTGTTCAGCTCTAAATATTACAGTGTGATTTCTTTTTTAACCAGTAAATTAGAAGTTACTTTTTTTTTTCTTTTTTCTGATTTCAAGTGAATTACATGATATATGGTTTTTTTGTTCATTTGTTTGTTTCTGTATTTCAATACTGTTGCATTTTGGGCAGGTAATATTAATATGACATATTTGCTTTGAATTTTTTGAGACTTCCTTTGAGGGAGGATATGGTAAATTTTGTAAATGTTCTCATGGATTTGTGTGTCATTGCTTTTCATAGCCCTTTGTTTCCTTCTTTGATGAAATTCCTTTCTGTTAAAGTATATATTTCACACTTCTTTCAGCAAGTGTCTACTGAAGGAAAAATTTCTGAGTTGCTTACCCGAATATTGCCTTTAATTCATCCTAATGCATGAAAGAGAAATTCATGAGCAGAGGACAGGGAATCTTCAATAACCAGTTATTTTTTCCTAGTGCTTTGTAGTATTTCTCTGGCATCTGTTTGGTTTCTGCTTGTCAGAAGTCCGCTTAATCTGTTTTTATTGCTGCTGTTTGTTTAACTTTTGAAGGTCATACTTCTGTTTCCTCTTTACTTGTAAGGTTTTTTCCTCTGTTTTTGATGTTCTGCAGCTTTTCTCTGATTCATTTTATTTACCCTTCCTTGGGATGTAGTGCATTTCCTCAACCTGACGAGCATGCATTTAATCAGGATGGGGAAAAGTTACCATTTTTATCCCTTTTCATATGGCCTCTCCACACTTAATATCTATCCTCTCCTCTGACCTTTTATGAAATATATGTGAGAGCTGCTCCTCTTCCCCGTTAACCTTAACTTTCTTATTTTAATATTTTTACTTCTTCGTATTACATTTTCAGTAATTTTCTCATATTTACTGTTCAGTGTACTCTCTCCTCAGCACTGGCAGAATCATGATTTATCCATATTATTTTATTTTCTTTTATTTCTGTCTCACGTTATCGACTTCAGGGGCAGAAAATGGGAATAACCACAATTCCTTTTCCATGCCCCACTCTTGTTACTGGAATATGTGTGGTCACCTTGTTATTTGGGTCTATTTTTAAACTTTTTTTTAATGTAGCAAGCTCCTGTCAACCTAAAATCTAAACAAAAGTAAGGACCGTGAAGAAATCCTTGTGTCAACATAGAGTACAACCAGCAACGTCATCTCTCTCCTGTCACCCTGCAATGTCACCATTACTTTGTAACTATTTTTTTCTCATTCCTCTGAATTCCTTTGTTTTTACTTTTTCTTTCATGTTCTTTTACTGAACAAAAGTTATTTCTTTTAAATTTGATATAGGAAAATGTATTAACCTTTATTTTTGTTGCAAATCATTTTTGTATCATATTCATGAACTGTTTTAGTTTGGGGTTTTTTTTTTTTTGATCAAACCTTCATGCTCTGGGGGTTTAGGAGAGGCTTCAATATAAAATGTCCATTTCCTCTCTCTTTACAGTTGAAAGCCTATCCCATTTGCAAAGTCAGATATACATACACACACACCTCACTGAAACATTTACTTCTGTTTTATCTATTTTACTAAATCCTCCTTTCCTTTTGCTATTCAACATTTTTTTTTTTTTGTCTTTCTTTTGTGTGTGTGTGACCGGTAAGGGGATCACAACCCTTGGCTTCGTGTAGCCCTCACTGTACTCAGCCAGTGAGCGCACCGGCCATCCCTATATAGGATCCGAACCTGCAGCGGGAGCACTGCTGCACTCCCAGTGCTGCACTCTCCCGAGTGCGCCATGGGGTCGGACCGCTATTCAACATTTTAAATTGCGAAGAGTCCACTCCCTTTCTCTCCCAGTTACCTTCACTGTGCCTTGAGGGAAAGTATGAAGATATCCCTTGAGGTGGGGGGAAAAAAAAGTTTCCTCATTTAACTTCAGGCTAAAGTCTCTGCCCAGAGCAGGTGACATTGCAGGTTGCCGCAGAATTAAACAGCCACTGCCTCCACCAAGTATCTACATTGTTTTACAATATGGAGTTATTCCTAGGTAGATAAAATGCCACAATTTTTTCTAAATCATGAGTTTCCAAGGCCTGGTTCCATATAATTAATACTGAGTATTCTTATGTCATAGTGAAGGCAAAGTAGGTGGGGTCCCAATGTTTTTTTAATAATGACATTAATGAATATAAAATGACAATGAGTTATACATGTACTTTCGTATAAAATGACAATGAGTTATATATGTACTTTCGTAATTTTCTAAGATTTCACAAGCACTAAGAAATCTCATCTCATATTTTTCTCATCTTGTGGAGAACCTCTCAAAAAAGAAATCAATAGTGTTCAAAGAAAATAATCTACTGCCCTTTGTATAATTATTCCTATGGCAACATTTGTCAGATTTTTTTATTGTTAGACATAATTGGTTGACTTTCATTTTCTGATTTCAGAAAGCATATATTTTTACTGACATTAAATGCACTGTTTGGAATGGTTACCATGTAAGTCATCAAGATCTAAGACATTAAAAAGTTAGACATTTCTATTCTTATCTAGAAGTAATGCTCTTCACTGAGTCAAATTTAAACACACTCACAATCGTGAATACGTCGGTTTTATTTTTAGTCTGTGGTGGATGTGCAGTGAGGTTGTGTTTGGATTAGAATACCAGAATTTGCATTGAAAAACAACAT
>NW_007734261.1:93940-98575 GCF_000696425.1 Galeopterus variegatus | reverse complement strand
TACGGTCAGCCCTGGAGGAGAAGCGTTCTCTGAGACTAGACAGCCTGGGTACATTCCGGTCCCTCCTACAATCCAAAATTATATGACCCACCTCTCACTCTCCAAAAAGCAGACTGTTTTGTTGAGGAATGGATACTTTATATTCTTTAATGGATTTATATTTAATATGTGACTCTTCTTAGGATCACAGAATCATAAGCTTTGATAGGATTCTTGTAATTATTTCACTCGCTTCAAACAAAGCTTAAGTCCTTTTAGCTTCTTCACTCTCTAAGGCAATACTTCTCAGGATAGGGCAATTCTAATTATTACAGTATTTATATTCTAATACAATGAGATCCAAGCGCCATGGGAAGGATGGTTCAAAAAAAATATTTTTGATAAACTAGGTGAATTAGAGTTTAGAAGACCTGAGTTTATAATAAATTCTAACAATAAAGAAAGAAAAAAATAAATTAGAAATTCCAACAAAAACAAAGGAGTGGTAGGTGATGCACCTCCTGCACCCCACCATGCCCTGTGGTCCCTGTCCAAATCTCTGCAGCCTGTGAGTATTTTATATTACAGGCTGACAAGTTGGAATTAAGATTACTTATTCGCTGATCTTACAGCAAGATTATCCTAGATTAGGTGATCTGGGTGGGACCAATGTAAAATAAGCTCTTCAAAAGCAGAAGGAGGCTGAGGAGGATAGAACAGAAATGTGAAGACAGAGTCAAGGTCGGAGATGTGGTTTGAGAGACACCTAACCAGACATTGCTAATTTTGAAGATGGGGAAAAGGGCCAACAGCCAGGAAAAGTGGTCAGCCTGTGGAAGCTGGTAAAGGCCAAGAAACAAATTGCCCCCTCAAGCCTCTAAAAAGATAAGCAGCCCTGCAGACACCATGGTGCCAGCCCATCGAGACCCACATCAAACTTCTTACCTCCTGAACTGTAAAGTAATAAATTTGTGCTGCTTTAAGCCATTACATTTGTGAGAATTTATTACAGCAACAGAAGAAACCAATACAAAAGAATTATAAAGCAAACCATGGTATAACATCATGCATAGAACAATATTTATACAATCAATAGAAATAAAGAAAATTCTATTTGTCTTCTACGACAGGGTCATTCCCCAGTGGATGCCCCAGGATTTGTGAATTGGATTCACTGAGCAAAAATATAATCTTAGTACCCTGTGTGGTCAGGAATTGAGCGATGTCAACACAGTCATAAGGTGTGAATATGTCGAAGGCCAGGTTATAGTGTAGGAAATGCAGCAAGTTAACATGCAGGATGGAAGGCAAGACGGGAGCATTAATATCCTTTTTTAAAAACAGGAATCCAAACACAAGCTGTGGAAAAATGATGGCTTGGAGACAGAGGATTGTGTGTATTGTTCAGAGGAAGCCCTCAACAAGCAAAACTGTAAATCTTCCTCCTGATGGAAATTGCTTCCATGAACTAAATAGAGGGTTGTGGAGACGACTATCAGAAGAACAGAAGGACTCAGCCCTGTGACGGACAGCAGCTGGGAGGGGAGGACGGGTACCCCTCTCTGCACATTTTCCCAGAGTATTTGATAGAGAAAAAGTTCATGTATTAATTGGATTTAAAATAAATATTTATTTCTAACTAAGTAAAATGCCAATTCATGCTTCTTGAAATTTATCTCTCCTGTTTTATCTTGAACTAGAAAGATAATAAAAAAGAACTTGACTCTATCTTATGGTACTTATTACTAGTTTTAACTCACACAAAGTATTACTTATTTTCCGAAAACGGGGAACAAAGATAGAATTGACAAAAATCATAGACATCTATATATGTGGATATATCAAGCTGTTATATCCACATCACGGCCAAACAACTAGTGAAGGTTAAAGTCAAGTCACAAAGTGTTACTAATCCCAGCAAAATAAAACAAGTTTGGAAAGGTGTTGACGTTCCATGTAATGGGAAAAATAAAGGACTTTATTGTTGATCCATGACAAAGTAGGAAGTACTGCAAAGGAAAAAACACACGCAAGCCACATGCAGCCACAGGTGTTACTGGCATGTTTTCATTTGCCCTGACTAGTGACAGGCCCTTTGGTATACAGTCAGTAATCGAGAATGGAGCCTGCTCCAGAGAGGTTTGTCATGACTTTAACATACAGATACATACATGTATGTGTTTTAAATGTGTGTGTGTATCAGGCAACTCTAACTTACCTAGTGGTGTATATAATCTTGAAGAATAGGCTTAGTTTGCATACAAACTTCACAGAGAGAACCGAAAAAAAAATTATATAACGTCAAACTTTCCTTCGAGTTTAATAGTAAATATTAATGACTGGACAAGGAGTTGATGGTAATGAATTCAACACACTATTCCATATTGGGAAAATATAAAAATGAATTTTGACATTCTTTCCATTAAGACATGTGATCTATGTCCCATCACTTGGGTAGGTTTGTGACAGCTTCGATTAATTAAAAATGGCACAAATTATGCTATATGATTATGAGGATAGCTCAGAAAATACCATGCACCTTTCGCCTATTTCTCTGGGGATGTTTGCTCTGGAAAAATCCAGTGCACGTGGAAGATGTCCAGCGACTTCGACAATGCTGTGCTCCAGAGTTCTCAAGTAACCACTCCCACTCCACTCATCCTCCCAGCTGAGATCCAAGCACCAGGCAGCATCATTTGACTGCCAGATAAATGAGCCACCCAGGTCCAGCCGTTGAGCTTTCAGGCAACTGCAGCCCCAGCAAATATGTGATTGTAATTATGCGAGCCATCTCAAGCAAGGATTTTCCAGCTGAGCCCTTTATCACCGACAAAATTCATCAGTGACAAAATTCTGTACAAAGCAAATGGTTATTTTAAGCCTTTTTTGTTTGTGTGTTTTTATAATTAGTGACATAGTAACAGAACCTGGAACATGGATGTACTCAGGAATTCATCTCTATATACTTATGGATTTAGTGGAGAGAAGCAGAAGTTCAGACAAGTGCCGGTCATCGCGTTTCACTTCTTAGTAACAGCGTCGGTTTGGAAACACGACTGATCCTAGGCCTTCATTCCACTATCTTCAAAAGGGAGTTTATAATAATAAGCATCTCTTCAGACTGTTGTAAGAACCAAGTGGCGTAGAACAAGATGCAGCTCTTGGCAGTAGCAGAAGTTCAGCACGGCAAGCCTGTATAGGAAGTGGGTCAGGGCTCCCGAACTTTTGCAGTTCTGTGCAATGTGCTCAGGAGACGCACAGAAACACCAATGCTTTGCATTCAGAGACGGCCGGCAATTTGGGCTTTTCATTCGAGTGCTTATGATCTTGCATTTTATTGTGGCTCTTTGCATGTCTTTGATTCTGCCCTTGGAATCTTTAAAATAAAAATGAAATTAAAAATTCAAGGTTACCTATTATCTTCTTCCTTTCATTAATACAGTTATTGAAGATGATTATGCATTGAAAACACCACATTTCTCCTTTACCGAGGATAGAGTCTCCTATTTCACGTATATGGGCAATGCTCTGTACGAACACTTACTATGAAATTTTTCAACACAGATGCACAATTGATGACAGCTTTTCCTGTGCAATTATCCATTCCAAACATGGTTCTTTAATATTTTCATTCAGAAAAAATAGGTAGAAGATAAAAAAATTAAATTATAATAATGAAAATCACATAATAAAAAAAACAAAAAAAGGAGAAAACAATTCTCATGTACTTAAAGGAATCTAATTCCAATCTTAACCACATTATTCATTTATATTTAAGACAACATCTATCTCAATTTGCTCTAACATAGCTTTTCTTCTCTAAGTTAGTAGAAAACAGGTCAGCTGTCAGTTCTTTATGACTGCATTTATAACAACACACAGGAACAGATTTTTCTCTTTGTTTCCCTTATGATAAGATATAAAGTAAACCATGCATATAGCACACAAAAGTTACTCTCTAAAAAGGTTAAAGCATTAGCAAAACAGATTGTTTTTTTCCCAATGGCATGTTTCAACAAGCCAGGTCCTTGCAAGTTGTTATTGTAAGGAACAGAAATTCACTTATACGTGCATTCATGATGCCAAATATAAGCTTTTAAAATGTCTTGTAGATGACTGTTTATTAGCAAGAGGCACTTGCTGGGAAGGTAACACGTGCACCTGCTCTCAGAACCAGATGGTTTAAATTCCTCTTGGAGAATGTAAGAAAATGAAGGAAAAGTCACAGTGGCAGAGCATGGTGAAACATACCTCATAAAGGAATGTGAACCTCTCCATGGGAAAAGAACTGGGGAAATGCAATGAGGAATATGTCAACCTGTGTGATTTTTATGATGCAAAATACAGGCTTCTTTAACTGTCTGTAGTACCATGATGTGGCATCAACTGGCAATGACCTGACACTTTGGAAGGTTAAGAATCGATTTAGGCAACTATTCACTCATCTGATTTAAAATTTGATGATATAAGAATTAAATAAATGCTGAATTGATTTAGGCATAGTTAGAAATTTATCTAAATTAGTTTAGCACCTGGCATATTCAAAATGGCTAAACCATCAGACCAAGGTCCCTAGAGAAAGAATATTCATCTTTCAAAATCCAATTTAGATGCTAGGTCTCACCTCTGCAAACAAAACAGTCTGGGCAATCTTAT
>NW_007734261.1:88201-92498 GCF_000696425.1 Galeopterus variegatus | reverse complement strand
AGTGAGAAATTGGTTAACGGACATAAAGAATTATTATGTTTTGTAAAATGATCTAGCTGCATGTATGGAGAGAAAGAGGCAAATGGAAGACAGTGGGGGAAACTCAACCCACGGTTTTCTATGGTTTCTCACTTTGCTCAAATTTCAGTCCTCTAATTCCTGCATGACTTGGACAAGTTATTCAAATTCTCTTTGTGTTTTTTTCTTTTCTACCAAATAGAGTTGAAAAGAGCCCCATTTTATGTGATTATTTTCAGAAATAAATTAGATAATTCATAAAATAAATAGTACAATTCTTAGCACATATTAATTGCTTAATAAATGTTAGCTAGTCACGTGTGTGTGTGTGTGTGTGTGTGTGTAGCCACCAAGGATATGTGTGTGTGTGTGTGTGTGTGTGTGTGTGTGTGTGTGTAGCCACCAAGGATATAACAAAGTCATTAACAGTATTTATCTTTTGATATTGGGATTTTGATTCTTTTCCTTGTATGTGTATGTATTTAATATTTCAGCACTCTCCATGCATTGTTTTTTAAATTCTATGTACATTTTAAGAAAACGTTTAAAACCCAAACATACTTTTTTAAAATTTCTAACAGTTTTCCTTATGAAGTTTTGAGGCAGGAAGCTAGAAAGAGATAAGAGAGGGAGAAGGAAATCTGGTATGGAGAAAATAGGATAATTTGGTCAGGCTCCCTCCACATTTCTTGTAAACAAGTTGTCTGTGGGTGGAGTTAGTGTGCATGCGCACCCATGTATCTTTCTAGTTAATTGCTTTTGTGTGTTCTGCAGTTTGTGAAGCAGGCTGNAGGACAATTTGCAAATAACTTTTAAATTTTCTTTAGTTATTTTATAGAATACCAGAACTTACAGTTCTGAAAAGGAGACAAGTGAGCTAAGTAAGATTAACTAGCTGAGGAAAATACCATGCTCTATGCTCAAATGATAGGGCATCCCCAATTTTCTGTTTTTCAAAGGTGTGCCAACTCAGCCATGATTAAACTGGGTCAAATTCAGTGTTGTTTGAAGACTCATGAGTGCAGAGATTAGAAATTAACCTAGTAACCTACGGTCAGCCCTGGAGGAGAAGCGTTCTCTGAGACTAGACAGCCTGGGTACATTCCGGTCGCTCCTACAATCCAAAATTATATGACCCACCTCTCACTCTCCAAAAAGCAGACTGTTTTGTTGAGGAATGGATACTTTATTTTCTTTAATGGATTTATATTTAATATGTGACTCTTCTTAGGATCACAGAATCATAAGCTTTGATAGGATTCTTGTAATTATTTCACTCGCTTCAAACAAGGCTTAAGTACTTTTAGCTTCTTCACTCTCTGAGGCAATACTTCTCAGGATAGGGCAATTCTAATTATTACAGCATTTATATTCTAATACAATGAGATCCAAGCGCCATGGGAAGGATGCTTCAAAAAAATGTTTTTGATAAACTAGGTGAATTAGAGTTTAGAAGACCTGAGTTTATAATAAATTCTAACAATAAAGAAAGAAAAAAATAAATTAGAAATTCCAACAAAAACAAAGGAGTGGTAGGTGATGCACCTCCTGCACCCCACCATGCCCTGTGGTCCCTGTCCAAATCTCTGCAGCCTGTGAGTATTTTATATTACAGGCTGACAAGTTGGAATTAAGATTACTTATTCGCTGATCTTACAGCAAGATTATCCTAAATTAGGTGATTGGGTGGGACCAATGTAAAATAAGCTCTTCAAAAGCAGAAGGAGGCTGAGGAGGATAGAACAGAAATGTGAAGACAGAGTCAAGGTCGGAGATGTGGTTTGAGAGACACCTAACCAGACATTGCTAATTTTGAAGATGGGGAAAAGGGCCAACAGCCAGGAAAAGTGGTCAGCCTGTGGAAGCTGGTAAAGGCCAAGAAACAAATTGGCCCCTCAAGCCTCTAAAAAGATAAGCAGCCCTGCAGACACCATGGTGCCAGCCCATCGAGACCCACATCAAACTTCTTACCTCCTGAACTGTAAAGTAATAAATTTGTGCTGCTTTAAGCCATTACATTTGTGAGAATTTATTACAGCAACAGAAGAAACCAATACAAAAGAATTATAAAGCAAACCATGGTATAACATCATGCATAGAACAATATTTATACAATCAATAGAAATAAAGAAAATTCTATTTGTCTTCTACGACAGGGTCATTCCCCAGTGGATGCCCCAGGATTTGTGAATTGGATTCACTGAGCAAAAATATAATCTTAGTACCCTGTGTGGTCAGGAATTGAGCGATGTCAACACAGTCATAAGGTGTGAATATGTCGAAGGCCAGGTTATAGTGTAGGAAATGCAGCAAGTTAACATGCAGGATGGAAGGCAAGACGGGAGCATTAATATCCTTTTTTAAAAACAGGAATCCAAACACAAGCTGTGGAAAAATGATGGCTTGGAGACAGAGGATTGTGTGTATTGTTCAGAGGAAGCCCTCAACAAGCAAAACTGTAAATCTTCCTCCTGATGGAAATTGCTTCCATGAACTAAATAGAGGGTTGTGGAGACGACTATCAGAAGAACAGAAGGACTCAGCCCTGTGACGGACAGCAGCTGGGAGGGGAGGACGGGTACCCCTCTCTGCACATTTTCCCAGAGTATTTGATAGAGAAAAAGTTCATGTATTAATTGGATTTAAAATAAATATTTATTCCTTCTATAGCCCACTTAACTACACAACCATCCTGACAATTCCCCACATCACTGGGATGGGTGTCACCATTGCCTTGAGAAGTATAATACTCATGTTCCCCCTACGCTTCCTCCTGAGGCATCTGCCTTTCTTTGGCTACAATACCCTCACACACTCTATTGCCTCCATTCAGATCTAATCAAATTGCCCTGTGGAGACATATACCCCAATAGTATCCTGGGTCTGTTTATCATTATCTCCACATTTGGGCTGGATTCATTGCTCATTGTGGATTCCTATGTGCTGATTCTTCACACAGTACTGGGAATTGTTGCTGGGGAAGGGCCATGGAGGGCACTCAACATATGTGTGTCACACATCTGTGCTATGTTTGTGTAGTATGTGCACATGATCAGCCTCTCCTTGATGCATCACTTCGGATGGCATTTACCTCCACTCCTCCAGACTGTCATGGCCAATGCCTACCTCTTTTTCCAACCTATGGTCAATCCCATAGTCTATAGCATTGAAACCAAAGGAATTCACAGTATTGTTGTTTGTACACTGTCCAGAAAGAGGGGTGAGGTCTGGCAGAGAGAGACAATGCCATGAGAGCACAGGAACTTGGATCAGACCATATCACCCGGATATCAGGTTTGCAAAGGTGAAAAATTCCACAGCTTATTATTGCTTGTTAGTGAGCTTTAATATTTAGTTGATGAAGGAAAGAAAAATAATCCCACACTTTGCCCTAAGAATAGAGAATGTTATTACTTTTGACTAAAATTATAGAAGGAGGCATGGGACACAGGTTTTCTCTTGGTGACATTCAATTTAATGATACATATTTGTGAGTAAAAATAATCAGGATAGTATATTGTATTATTCCATTTCTATGAAGTTTTAGAATAAATACAACTAATTTAATGTTAAAATATTAGAACAGTACTTGCCTTAGAGGGATATAGAGGGGAGAAAATGATGGGGGAGACATGAGGCAATTTCTGGAAAGATGGAAATGCTATATATTGTATTAGGGATGTAGGTTACACAGTTGTATCCCTTTGTCAAAATGACATAGCTAAGATGTGTGCACTTTAACATATGTCATTTTTACCTCGAAACTTCTAAATAATAACCAAATAGTAATAATACTGTTGATTGGATTGCACAGTGGGTGGAAGTATAGCAGACACAAGAATGTCATAACATTGATAATTGTTGAAGCTGTATGATGGGCACCTGGAAGTGCATTAATCTGTTTACTTTGTAAGTATTTGAATTTCTGTAATACAAAGTTTTGTTGTTTTTTTAAATAATATACTAAGTGTGGTCATATTCAATCTTTGCTTGCCAACTATACATCTGAGAAGGGGCTGATATCCAGAATGCATATGGAACTCAACTTAATAGCAATAAAACAGGTAATCTGATCAAAAATTGGACAAAAATACTAAATTGACATTTTTCAAAAAAAGACATACAAATGTCCAGCAGGTATATGAGAAAATGCTCAACATCACTATTCAAGAGGAAAATGCAAATCAAATTAAAAACTGCAAATGAAAACCACAATGAGATATCATCTCATCCCAGTTAGAACGGCTATTATCAAAAAAAAAAAAAAAAAAAAAAAAAG